>NC_056747.1:464396485-464511485 GCF_019279795.1 Protopterus annectens
GTAAATCCTCAAAGTCTTCTAAGACTTCTACTTCTGAGGTAAAGAAAACAAAACAATCTTCGACGTTGGTTCCACAGACCTCGGAGCTGACCATCTTTTTCTTTCAGAGCCAGTCCCCGGTTTTGGAACCGATATTTGAAGTGCCTAAGTCTCCACTCCTGCAATCTGTACCTCCTTCTATCCACTCATCTCAGTCTTCGATTAGCCTTTCCGATTTGGATGTGGATTGTGTGGTGCAGAAGCTTTTACAGGCACCGGCCTTTGCTAAATTCTTCGGAACCAAAGACCCTTTTACCAGCTACTACTCTTCCTCCTCCGAGCTGGAGGAGTCAGACTTGATGATTGTTGAGCCTTCGGAGCTGATGCCTGCTCCAATGTATTTGGCTCCGTTTACTCTGACATCCTCGACACTGATCGAGGAATCTAGGAGCCGACAATCTCTGGTTGGGTCCGGGGAGGATAGTCGGACCAACTTGTCGGTTCCGACTCTGCGTCTCGGGGCTTCAGCTCAGATGAGCTTTGCTCCTACCTCTGGCTCGGAGCCCACTGTCCCAGTCTCAGGGGTATTGAAGGTTTCCTCGGATCCGTCGGTCCTTTCTCATCAGAGCAGAGGTGCCTTAGAAGCCATGAGGAGAGTTATGTCTCCTAAGACATCTTCGATCTCAGGTCTGGGTACCTCCTCCCCAAAAGCGCCTGTGTCTGCTTCTGCTTCACAGATCCTTGCCAAGTGTAGAGACCCAGAGCCTCAGGAAGCCCCATTGGGTGTCCCCTGCTCTTCTGAGAACTCACCAGAAGCTCCCACTGATGAGGTTCCCAGGAAGAGAATCCATAAGAGGAAGCCCGTAAGAGGAAGCATTTAGACTCCCCACAGGAGTCTCTCACATCCAATACTGACTTGGATGAATCCGAAGGGTCCCCACGGTCCCCTTCTGAGGATATCTCATTTGCTGAGATATTAGAAATCCTTAGGCAGAGGGGTTACTGGCAGTCCACCAACCTACTGAAGATGAGTTGGTTCTCCTGAAGGCTTTTGGGTCTCAGTCCTCCACCTCTTGGGTGTCTCTGCCCTTCGATGAGCTTATGCAGCTGGTCTCAAGAAGGGCGTGGGAGTCTCCGGACACCATGGAGCCTGTCCCCAGGAGGCCTAATAAATTTATTTCTGCCCCCAGGACAATTTTTTTCTTACTAAGGGTGTGCCAGTTGATGCAATGGTGGTGGCAGCAGGCACCAAAAAGGAAATTTCAGAAACTTCCTCTTCTATACATCCTTCTAACAGAGATTCTAGGATCATGGATAGATATGGGAAGTGCACTTACAGTTCAGCGACTTTTGCACTGCGTTCGCTCAACTAACCCATTTTAGTAAACTACAAAGATATCTCCTTAAAGAGCTCGGAGATACTCTTCAGGGTACAGTAACTGCAGCAGCTTCAGATAAAGTTGCCTCCCAGCTTGCTACCCTCAACTCCATAGTAAACTAGTCCATGCACCTTATTTCATATACAGCTGGTGGAGCAAGCAGAGCAGCGTGTACAGGAATTGCTCTTAGAAGACACTTCTGGATGTGCTTGTGCTCCTTCACTGAGACCTTTAAGTCATCCTTTGTAAATACCCCTTTTGATGGTTCGTCCCTTTTCCGGCCCAAAGTTAAGGAAGCTTTGACCAAGTGTGAGCAGGAAGGAAAGACTCTGTCTGCCATCGGAGTCCATTTTTCCACCCCTACCAGACCCTACCCCAAGGGTCAAAGGGAAGAAAGATGTGGTTCTGCAAAGCCTAAGGAGCCTTTCAGGACACATGTGGCCCCCCTCCAGGGGCAGAGGAGGGGGCAGTA
Source organism: Protopterus annectens (assembly GCF_019279795.1). NCBI lineage: Eukaryota > Metazoa > Chordata > Ceratodontiformes > Protopteridae > Protopterus > Protopterus annectens. The sequence continues at coordinate 464,398,316 of NC_056747.1, forward strand.
ATGGAAGACACCACACTCGTAGCAGAGGGGGTCAACAAAACCAGGGTGACAGAGATCAGTTATTTGGGAAGCCCTACCAGCGCTCCTGAAAGGAGGCCTGACTGTCCTACTCTGGAGGCAGTCGGGGGTTGCTTATCTTTGTATGCAGATGCCTGGCTCAAAATAACAAATGACAACTGGGTACAAAGTATCATTTCCAGAGGGTATTTCATTCCTTTCACCAAGAAAAATCCCGGATGTTCAACCCAGTTACAGAGAGCAAGCAACAATAGAGGTCTGATCGTTGCTAACAAAGAGTCATCCAACCAGTCCCAGCAGACCAGATATGATCCTGAACTTACTAAAGATTCTTTCTAGTTCCAAAAAAGACAGAGGACTTGAGACCTATAGTGGACCTCAGCAGACTAAACAGATCTGTCAAGAAAAAGAAGTTTCAGATGGTCATGCTTCAGTCGATACTTCCCTTTTTAGGGAAAGACAATTGGATGTGTTCAATAGGTCTCCAGGATGCGTACTACCACATAAAAATGGCCAGACCATCCAGGAATCATCTGCGCTTCCAGCTGGGAGCCAGTTATTACCAGTTTTGAGCTTTGGTCTCACTACAGCCCCCAGAATGTTCAACAAATGCATGGCAGTGGTCTTGGCTCACCTGACACGTTTAGGATTCCGGGTGTTTCCGTACCTAGATGATTAGTTCCTCACCGCCACCACCAGGCATCAACTCATACAAGCCAGGGACACCACTCTTTCACTCTGCATTCAGCTGGCCACTACAATAAACTCAGGAAAATCTGCCTTGTCGCCATTGCAACATACCATTTTTATCGGAGCAGAATTGGAACACTGCCACTACCACTCTGAGACTTCCAGCAGAAAGAGTCTTCCGCAATATCATATCCAAAAACAAGACTTCAGCATCAGAAGTACTAAAATTGTTAGGCATGATGGCAGCTGCAATATTAGCCATACTGCTGGGTCGTATGCACATGCGAATTCTGCAATGGCTGTTCACGCAATGGTCTTACCAAGGGGTCTATATCACTTCACCGAAAACCCCGTTATGTGAATACCCATAAATCGACCCTGAAACCTCGAACCGTGAAAATCCCAAATGCACTAAACCATGAAAAATAAAATATCGAACTGCCATAGTCGGCCAACCCCACCACCCGCTACTTAGTACCTACCCAAACAAATAAATAAACCACATACATACACTAACCAAACCCTACAGACATACAACCAAACAAAACAAATAATCAACATACATACATTTAACAAAACCCTACTTCCAACACTACACTAAACCCCACATACACAACTATCTGTACACTATCCTTAACCCCTCCCTAACCCTAAGGTCCATAACTACCGCACACTTCCCCTACAGACATACACCCAAACAAAATAAATAACACACATACATGCACTTAAAAAAAACCCTACATCTAACACTACACTAAATCTTACATACATTACCTATCTATGCACTTACCTTAACCCATATCCTAACCCTAAAGTCCTATCTATCGCACACTTACCTTACGGAGCTATACCACAGATGGGCCAACCAAAACAAATCGACATTTCGGAATTCGCCGTTTTGGACATTTGAGGTTTACATACTTCGCGCAATATGGTTCGATGTATTCGTATTGACGTAAAGAGGTTTTCGCTGGAGTGATATAGACTCTTACCAAGAGCTCCCAGTGTCTCATCTTATAATGATCATGAACATATGCAAAAAGGATCTTCAGTGGTGGTTGACCTCTCTACATGTCACAATAAGTCATCCTTTTGTTCTACCCCTGCCAGCGGCCACAGTGACCACGGACGCTTCCCTGATAGGGTGGGGGGGGGAGCATTTTCAGGGAAGAACAGCCGAAGGCACATGGACTGATCAAGAGACACATCTACATATCAATGTCCTAGAGATGAGAGCAGTACTTTTAGCGTTGCAGTACTTCCAGGACTCTCTTCCTCTGGGTACACTTGCGATTCAGACAGACAACATGTCAGTGGTCTGGTACTTGAACAAACAAGGAGGAACCAGGTCCTACCCCCTTTGTTGTGAGGCCGTAAGAGTATGGCAGTTGGCTATATCCACACAGTGCTTTCTGTTAGCAACCCACATCCCAGGGAAATCCAACGTGATAGCAGACAAAATGAGCAGAGCAATTTTGTTGCCTTATGAGTGGTCCCTCAAAAAAGAAATAGCGGACAGAATATTCCGCAGGTGGGTCCAGCCTTGCTGCGACATTTTCCCAACCATATGAACACGAAATGCAGAAGCTACTTTGTCCTGATTCCCCTCTGGGAGAAGCCCCAAGGGACGCACTCATACACGATTGGCCTCTGGGTCTCCTCTATGCATTCCCACCAATCCCATTGATACCCAAGGTACTACAGAAAGCCAAAGCCCTGGGAAGGACCATCATTCTAATAGCCCCTCATTGGCCTCGTCAGATTTGGTTCCCTTTCCTTTGACTTCATCTTTTGAAGGACCCCTGGATTCTGGACCCAGTTCCAGATCTTCTGACGCACTCATCAGGGTAACTTCATCCCTCTCATCAGTCCCTGAAGCTGACAGCTTGGCTGCTCCAATTACCATCATAGCCAGGTTCCATAACCTTTCTAATGAGACAAAGCAAATTCTTATATCCTCTCATAAATCCTCTATGAGGAAGCTATACTTTAGCAAATGAAAAGAATTTTCAATATGGGCCTCTAAAAACAATATTGATCCCTACCAAGCCCCTATGGCCTCTATACTACAGTTCTTGACCATGATCTTTAACAAAGGAGCTGCAGCAGCAGCAGTTCGTGTTCACCTTGCTGCTGTCTCTAATTTTCACCTTGGATTTGAAGGGTTGAACATAATGTCACACAAACTATCCAAAGCCTTTCTCAAAGGGACCTTTCATCTCAGAACAGCTGTGAAATCTCCCTATACCCCATGGAATCTAAATTGTTTGCTTTTTCACATTATTCTCCCTCCATTCAAACCAGTGTCCTCATGTGATTTTAAATATTTGTCATGGAAGACTATCTTTTTAGTAGCTATCACTTCTGCCCGCAGTGTGTCAGAGCTTCAAGCCTTGTCCATTGAACCTCCTTATTTGATTTTCCATGCTGACAGAGTCTCACTACAAACTAATCCCTCCTTTTTGCCTAAAGTCTGTACTGAAGCAAGCCTTAATCAAATTATTGATTTGCCGGTATTCTTCCTCAGTCACTCCAACAACTTAGAGTATATGTTGCACAAACTTGATGTTCATAGACAGCTCAGATTTTACTTGGATAGGACAAAAGACTTTAGAAAATCAGAACAGCTTTTTGTTTCCTTTTCAGACTCCAGAAAAGGTATGCCAGTGGCAAAAACAACTCTGTCTAAGTGGTTATCTGATTGTATCACATTTGCTTATTCAGCTGCTAATATGCCCTTACAACAAAAAATTAAGGCTCATTCTACCAGAGCAGTGTCTACATCCTCTGCCTTTTCTGCTAGAATTCCTATAGATAACATTTGTGCAGCAGCCACTTGGTCAAGACCTCATACCTTTATTACTCATTACAAAGTTGACAGGGCCTCCAGGGACAAGGCCTCCTTTGGGTCTTCTGTCCTGAAAAACATACTCCCGTGACCCACCCGAGATAGATGGTGCTTGGGACGCTACCCATCTGTAAGAATGAACGGCGAGATAGAACAACTTCACATAAAAAAGAAGTTATGTACTTACCATAACGTTCCATGTGAGTTGTTCATATCGCCTTCATTCTTACTTCTCACCCTCCTACCCCCTCTAGGGTTTTTCGAAGACCGAGATTCTTCCTGGTTGTTCAGCCCTTCTATAGCTTTCTCTTATAGAGTGATAGAATGACATATGGTATTATTATACGCAGCAAACAAGATCTGAGGTAACTCTAGGTGCATCATGGGATAGCGACTTGGCCTTGAGCTATCTGAAAGCCTTGAGCTTTTTAGTAGGCTGACACAGAGCCAAGGATTGGCTCCGAATCCCATCTGTAAGAATGAAGGCGAGAGGAACAACTCACATGAAACATTATGGTAAGTACATAACTTCTTTTTTTTTCTTGTTTTCTTTGTTTCAGCATTACATTGTTCAGTATTTTTGGTTCAGTCATGTGACAAATCAGAGTTCTGGTAGTTTTTTAACTCATTAACCCTGTGTACCTTCTCATGGCGCCTCTGTGTTTAACACCGAGCGCGCCATGAAAAGATACTAAAGGCAAGCTGTTACCCCCAAGTGCCTTCCAAAAGCGTGATAAACTCTATTGCAGATTTGCAGCTGAGTTTAATGTAAAATACGCTGAAATCGTAACTGAACTTGTAATTTATCTTATGCAGTTATGATTCAGCATGTTTTTACATTACTGTAATATTAAACTTTGACTAGAAAATTTGCTTCCAAAGTATTTGATAAAGCAAGTCGTGGCAGCCAATCGCATTCCTGCAATCCAAGCCACCACTTGAATTACACCTCCACCCCCAAAATTATGATCTTTTGTTTTCCCCTAATAAATAGAGGATCCAGCAGCAGGTACTTCCTTTCTTTCTGCAAATATTTTGAGATTTTACCTGCTACTAGATCTCTCTATTTTATTTGGGGACTCTTCACAGATCGCCCGAGCTGCAATCAGTTTCCGGAGTTCAGCTTTGCCCAAGGAGTTCCCGGTTCAGCTTTTCCAGCCAAGGTAAATATGTGCTTTTTTCACTTTGCAATTAATTTGCAGTTAATAATTAGGTAAATGCAATGTTTTTTTTTTAATTATATTTCCGAAGCTGTATTCTGCATTTAGCATGACACATTTTGTGTCGAAGGTTGGGAATGAGGGTTCTACCTCTGCAATTACAGCGACAGCAGCAGGCACTCTCTGATCTGTAGTGAAGGATTAGGTGAAGAGGTTTAGAAGCACTGCCACTGATCAGCATATCCTTTGTTGACACACCAGTTTTTATGTGCTCGCTTTTCATGTTGCTGTTGAACCATTTTTTGCTGATAAGAGGAAAGTTGTGAGGTAGTAATCATTTCCAGTTTCCTTTCCGAACAGTGTTTTTTTAAATAAAAAAAAATGCACAAATAACATAGGTATAATCTAAAGGCTTTTTGGAAGCACCAGAATCTCGTTACATATAGTTCATCCCTTTGCTGTCTTCAGTATGAGTGCCTTTCTGTTTATCCATTCCATCTGGGCTGCTGGATTAACTGTAAAATGAGACAGTTATGTTCTTGTTTCTCACTTGCTAGTAATTGGAGGGTACAGATCTTTATTATTATTGTTGGCTTGTTATAGGAGCGTATGCTATCCCTCTATAGGAATAACTGCTTCAATATAGATCTCAAACAATACCCAAATCAGTCCTCGTCATGCTGTGGGGTGCAGAAAGATTTTGATAAAATCATCGCAGTCTGTTTCGAGTATAGTGTGGTAGGTACATACGATCTTCAAGATATTATCAGGCTTTCCACCAGCAGGTTGTTTGGTGGGGGGGGTCTATATAGTTACTAGCGCATGGGGGTGGGAACAGCCAATCACATCCCAATTTTTTACTTTCACCAAGCAAGCTTTAATTCGAGTTTTTGATACTGGACTGATGGACCAAGGCGAACTGTGTAATATAGATATCAAAAAGCTAATGTCTCCATCTATTCTCTTCCTGGAAGAAATACATCAAGTGCTAACGAAATGGGATAAGTAAAATATAATCCAAGGCAGAGTCAGCAGACCCATGCATGTGGAATGGTATCTTGTCAGATATGTACAAGATGAAAGCATTACTGCATTCTTTTAAGTATGTAGCTTTGACAGTTTGCCGGGGCAGGTAGGGATACGTATGTTCTAACCAAACTGTATGCTAATTGTCTGTTCTGTAGTTATGAAAGTTTTAGTGTGTGTGTGTGTGTGTGTGTGTGTGTGTGTGTGTGTGTGTGTGTGTGTGTGTAGAAAACCGACTTGCATCTAGTTTTTAGTTTGCTTTTCAGTCATCCTTAGCAGATTGTTCTGATAGATTTGTTCACAGTAGTGTGATAAGGGAAGTGTGCATTTTAATGATATTTTCAAGTAGTGTAGAACCTAAAATATGGCATACCTGGAAAAGTGTAGTCCACCAAGATGCAAAATGTCGAGAGGGGCTAGAGAGTGTGCATGTAGTTTGTCTCTCTCTATTGGGCATACTGATCTTCCTGTGAACATAGCTCTCAATTGTCCAGATCTTTGCCTTATATTCTGTATTTCATAAAATTTTGTTTTTCTGGCCAATCTTTTGCAAATTTATGAGGATTAAGGTCAGAAAATGTTGACAGACATTTGAGTTTCTGACTTCATACCATTCATGGTAGGGCAAAACTTGTTATTTTATTGACTTTTTACAATTGTAAAAGCAATGTTTAAAAATTGTCCCTATCTTTGGGCCTTTGTCCCCCCATTAATTATAGCTTTGTCCAGATCCCTTGCACTAACAGACTGACAGGTACATCTGTGAAACATTAGAGTGCTTCTACAAGTGGATTATGGGTATTCATGTGCTATATAAAGTAAAACTTTTCAAAGTGTAGGTTCAACATAAGAGCATAAAGGTGTTTGTAAACTGGTTTTGAATGCATGTTCACTTGTGTCTTTACACCTGTATGTTTTGGTGCATGCATTTATTTTCTTGATGAGTGCTATCCTGCATTTCTTCCAAATCAGTGCATCTTTTTTTTTTTTTTTAATATGTAGTGTTCCGTCCCCTCTCTGGTAAAGGCACCCTCTTATTTTCCTTAATGAAAAGGGAGTATACCTCTCAAACACTTTGTCTCAAGAAATCTGGACAGAGTGCAGTGCCTGAGGTCTGTTTTGAGGCATGACTCCTGGCTGTATATGCAGACAACAGATCAAGAGCAGTTGGATTCTATAACTACAGGAAACTCTGACCCTTGTCTGGTGTCCTAGGTTATTCCTGGATTTGTCCCTGATCTCTTGAGTTGCGGGTTCTTGTAGTTAATTTTTATAAGAGTTGAGTAAACAGAGCTAGTACTGTGCTTGCTGTGCTCAGTGTTAACATGATTATGTCTACTAAGTGTGTAGTTGTAGTAGTAAAAGAGAGAAAGATGTGAAGTGTTGGAAACCCGATAGCAGACCTGTCACCTACCCCACAGTCCAGACATATGGAGAATATGGAGATTGTTTTCACATGTAGTACACAAGCAGTACTTATCAGAAATTCCTGCAGCTCCTTCAGTGTTGCTGTAGGTCTCTTGGCAGTGGCCCTGACCAGTTTTCATCTTGTCGTTTCATCAATTTCAGAGGGACATCCATTTCTTTGCAACATCACTGTTGTCCCATATTTTTCCAGATATCACAGTTTGTTTGGGACCATCGTTATGAGAATTATGATATTTTTTCATATTTTACTAAATAACTTTGTCAGGGAATGTCAACAGGTCAAGTAATACCTCATTTTAAAGACAGTATTAGTAGTTACAGGATGGAAAAAGAACTGTCTGTATACTGGACAAATGTAATAATCTAATATTTTAAAAGTGTTCCTGATTATACAGAAATGTTGGAATGATCTATAACAGGAACAGTGCTGATAAATATATCCAAACATTCCGTAAGTATATTCTGATTTAGTCTTATTTTTCAACTTACTAATGTCTGGGTGGTATGAGAGGCTTATTAAATATATTTTATTGCTGACTGTTGGCATTGCTCAACCAGATATTATTCATCTGCATTTACTGTAATTGTGTTCTTCATACTTTATTACTTTATTTTGCTGTGTGGTCTTAAGTGTTCAAATGCTTTTATTCTGCTGCATTTAATACTGCTTGTTAGTAGCCTAATTAAATGTATCTGTTATTCCAAGCATTGTGTTTCAACCTGCAAAGCATGCAGAAGTTTGTCCTTGATTTAGAATCTTATACCTTTTTTGATGGAGTAATTCTACAGACTGAATAAACAGTATGTAAACAGTATATAATAGGATGACGTAGTAAAATATTAAGCTGATGAAACTACAAAGGGGACTCAACGAGGTGATATAATAAATGGAAGATATAGATATATGTGCTTATGTGCTGGAAAAACATTGAATGGAACTTTAGCTTCTCTCTGTCTCTTGTCTTGGCATGTTAAACTGCATTTTGAAAGGGGTGACTTGGGTGAATGCCTCATTTTGGTGCATGTATATACCAGGAACTGTTACAGAAGGGTCATTCAGGGAAATGCTTCAAGTTGGTGCTCATGCATACTGCAACATTTTATTGTAGGGGTCCCTTGGGTGAATGCTTCATTTTGAGGCATGTTCTTACCAGGAACTGTTACTGAAGGGTCAATTGGGAAAATATTCCATTGTGCTGCTTGTGCATACTTCAACATGTTATTTTAGGGGTGACTTGGGTGAATGCTTCAACTTGGTGCATGTATATACCAGAAACTGTTATAGAAGGGTCATTCATGGAAATGCTTCATGTTGGCGCTCGTGCATGCTGCAACATTTTATTGTAGGGGTGACTTGGGTGAATGCTTCATTTTGGTGCAGGTTCTTACCAGGTACTGTTACTGAAGAGTCGTTTGGGGAAATATTTAATTCTGGTGCTTGTGCATACTTCAACATTTTATTGTAGGGGTGACTTGGGTGAATGCTTCATTTTGGTGCAGTTTCTTACTAGGAACTGTTACTGAAGGGTCATTTGGGGAAATATTTCATTCTGGTGCTTATGCATACATCAACATTTTATTCAAGGGGTCGCTTGAGTGACTACTTCAATTGGTGGTTGCATGTACTAGGTGTGCTACTGATGGGTCATTTGGCTAAACGTTTAATTTTGGTGATTGTGCATATATCAACATTTTCCTGAAGGGGTCATTTGGGTGAATGTTTCTTTTGGGGGCATGTGTATAACATGTGCTAATGAAGATGTTGGTAGGGCAAATAATTCATCTGTGTACCAGGGAAGTGATTGTGCATACATGGTCAGACTGCTGAAGTGACTGGTGGGCAAAAGAGTTTATTGTGTCATTTTGGCACTTATGCATAGACAACACAAACAACTGATTCACTGGCTTACTGCATGGTGCCATGATCTTCTCTCTCAGCTGATCTATTAGTTAGAAAGTTGTAGTACAGCTAGATACATTGTAACAAGCATATGTTATCTTTAGCTTGGGTTTCAGTGATGGTTATTAGAATTTTTTGTTTATGTATCCAGCTTTCAAGAATCATTTCTTATCTGTTAACAATATGCACATACTGTATTGAGGAAAACTGATGATAAATACATCTGAAGAAATGGAATGAATGGATAACAAACAGTGCTGTGTCTTATTGTGTCTTATTGTCTTATTATGTAACCATATATCTTGGGCATTTTTCCTGGCTTTGTCAGTCATGTGTGGAAATTAGGTGGGAGGAGGAAGGGCTCAGTATTATCTAAGTGTTATACTATTTCTACTTAATTATATTGATATACTATTTCTACTAAATTATAATGAATGCCTACTCAAAAGGTTATGTGCAGCAATTATTACCTGTGTCTAAGCATGCATAACTTTCAAGTGATGAAATGCAGCTCATTATCACATTAACAATAAATGCAGTTTCACTATAGCACTGAGTCACTTTTCAGGTAAAACTCTCAGCAGCTGTCACTGTTGAGTAGAGGTCATTATCACATTGACGAATGCACAAGCCAGATTTGGTTTTTTGTCTACGTGGAGTCATTTCAAGCCATCCCACACCAGTTTCTTTCTATCATTTGTACAATTTGTGTGATACACAGTAAAGTTCTCATTGTGGTTATATGGTTGGCAGAAGAGACCAATATACATATAAATGTCCTGGAGAAGAGAACAGTTTTTTTATAGTTGCAGGCCTTTCAGAACCCCTTCCTCTAGGGATAATTGCTATCCAAATGGAGAATATGTGACTGGTTTGGTACATCAGCAAACAAGGGGGAGCCAACTGCCGTTACCAACAAGCAGGAAGAGTTGAGCTGTGGGCGATCTCCTCCAACTGCCCAGCTGCCTTTTTTTTTTTTTTTTTTTTTTTTTTTTTTTTAGTGATGGGTAGCCAGCACCAGTATGGGACACTTCAGACACCCACAAGCTGAAGGCCCATGCCTGTTCTCAGCATATTAGTGGAGTGGCGGTCCTTACCCTGCTTTTTCCATTTACATGTGCCCTCTCTGTGCCCCCTTGTCAGTCATTGTGTGTAATTTGCTGTTTTCAAGGGTGGTAGGTATGTACGTTTGCAGCATCATCACCACTTATGTAAATTATGAAAAGAATAATGCCCCTGTAACTAGGAGTGAAGATTTGGATGGGCTAACCAGGTAATGCATATCATATACATATATACGTAGTTTTCCAGTGCATGTGTCAAATATGAGTAGTAATCTGTTTGCATTTTCTTTCCTGTGCGGGTTTGTCCACTTTCTGACACTAACATGGCTTCATGAGTAGGAGAACAACATGTGAGAGTGTGGGTATGTGACCATTCCTACATTCACGGGGTTGCCAGTCATGCATCTATAAGTGAAAACCACCACAACTTGAGCTTCCCCACATTTAGTATGAAGGTATACTGGATTGCAAGAAGAGGTATGCATTGGAGCGGAGTACTACAGTTGTTGGGAGAGAAGTGTCCCATCTACCCTGAGCCCGACATTCTTGTGCTGCACATTGGAGGGAGTGATGTCATCATCAGTCAGCCACTCGGAAGGCTACGGTTTCAAATCAGAGCAATTTTTGAACACCTGCAGTCGTGGTGGCCACGTTGTCATTTTGTATGGTCTGACATAATTCCTCGCCAAATATGGAAAACAGCAAACAATCAATGGGCAGCGCACAAAGCCAGACATTTACAGAATGGGTTCATGCATGGCTTGATGCACAGGGTCGGTGGATCTACAATCTGCCATGACAGCATCACTGCAGAAGATGTTCACCTGTTCAGAAGGGATGGCGTTCACCTAACTGAGGAGGGCATTGCGTTATTCTTGACTGACCTCCACAATGGCGTGAGGAAAGCTATGCAGGATTGGTAACATGCAGCTTGTGAGAAGAATGGAAAACACCCATGACCAAGGAGGACCAGTATGGTAAGTTAAACTCTATTGTTATATTTATGAACACCGACATTGTTATCACTACTTACAACACAGGAAAATATGTCCTACGGAACTTGTACACATGCTGAGTAACACTTCATTTTCAGATTGTAAAAGAACTATCTGTATGCTGTGCATGGGTACAGATTTTGCATTTGCTTATGAATTGTGTTGTGTAAAATATATTTTTCTGAGTTTGGCAAATAACTGTGGTAAGGAGCTGGTGAAGATGCTGAGAAAGAACAACTGTTTCAGGAGAGTGCTACCATGTACAATCAAATATGTTAGTAACCATCCTGCAATACTTCTTTTTTTTCTTCTGCTTTTATCAGGTATGTGTAGAGTTTAGATGACAGGAAGGACTTAGTAATACAGAACTTGATCCCTTAGGTCCATTGCTGAATGGACACGTAAAGAGAAACGGCATAGGTAAGGCAGACTGCTTACACTGAAGGAGGTCATGAGACTGTAGTGGTATCAACTGTCTGAGTGGGTAGCCAGCACAGGTGTCACACACATCAGATGCACTTGAATGCCACTGAAGTCCCATGCCTGTCCTGGGTTCATTAGTGGAGTGACAGTCCTTACGTTGCTTTTTCTCTTTACATGTACGCATTCAGCAGTATGTTGGCTACACCAAGAATGTGCCTATATTTACAATAATATGTGTCTACATGGTAAAACAACTGGGTCTGAATGCTGCACACATGTACAGATATCAGTTTGTTTAGGACTCAGGTTATGGAAATTATGATTTTTTTTCATATTTTAGTAAATAACTTTGCAAGGGACCATCTGAATGTTCATAGGTAGGTACTAGGCTATTGGCCCTAGGGCGTATATAAACCTAGCCAAATGGTACCTTGGCTTTTGCCCCTGTCGAGTAGAGCCACAGAAGTGATCCCCGGGGTGAATTTCCTATCTCCCATCCAATCATCAAGATTTTTCTTGAAGAGTGCTAATGAGGAGCTTTGTCTGATACAGATAGGAAGTTTGTTCCAGAGTATGGGAATACCTCATTTTGAAGATAGTATTGATAGTTTCAACATGGTAAAAGAACTGTGCCTGAATGTTGTACAGATGTACAGATATCAAAGTTTGTTTCGGACTTAGGTTATGGAAATTATGAATTTTTCATATTTTGGTAAATAACTTTGCAAGGGAACATGTCAGTGTGCCAAGTAATACCTCATTTTGAAAACAGTGTTACTTACTCCTTACAACATGCTAAAAGAACTCTGTCTGTGCACTGCACACATGTACAGATATCACAGTTTGTTTAGTCTTGTAGGATTATGAAAATTATACATTTCCAATACTTCTCATTATTATGCCCATATCTTTGCAAGGGGACATGGTGATGACACACATGATGCATCATTTAGAAGCTGACATTGAGACACATAACTTGTACACTGATATGTAGCCTTTGTCTGTTCAGGTGATGAGATATTATGCTTTGTTTATTTATCAGTTATGAGAAATATTATATTAATCATATTTCTGTGAATATCTCCGTAAAGGAGCATCACACAGTAATGGTTATGGTATTATTGTAAAGCTGGCATTCATACAAACAAATTAAATACAAATTGTATGGGTCTACATGGTACATTGACCAAGATATTGTGCTTTGCTTTTCCAGAAAGGTAAAAAATATGCACAATATCAGCATTCCTTGCCAAATATTTAATAATGACTTTGATATGCACTACCACCATTTACACTGTTGGAAAGGTCAGTGTCTGCTGAACAACTTTCACATTTACATTTTTAGTCTAGCTCTTATAGTTATAGAGTTATGAACATTTGTTTTCTGTATGGTATTACAAATGGATTTTCTGAAAATGAGCTCAGGCTGCACTGTTGTTCCTATGGTGGAATTAAGCAGGCAGTTTTTTCTGAGCTGCTCCAGAGTGAATGAGTTAAGGAAATGAAAATGAATCCACTAGCTATATGATTATGCAACACTTTAAGTGGGAGGCTAAAAACTGTCAGTATTTTAGAAAAGGTATTGCAATTTATTATATATGGAAATTCCCAAGCCCTCTGCTTCTGTCCTTGTTTTGAAGGCTTTGGAGGAGAATTTTCTGTCTATATCTTTAGCCTCTGAATTTTAGTTTTCTGCATTTAAGAATACAAAGTCCACGGAAGCCACAAATGCATGCAGAAGAACCCCCACATCTGAGCTAGCAGTTGTTTGTACAGAGTCAGGAAAAGCATCTAAATTTCTTCCTTTCTCCAATGACTTACCAAATGATAAGGACAGTAGGGTCATGTACAGATAAGGAAAGGAAGTTGACAGTTCTGCTATTTTGGGTTTCTATGCCATAAAATACCAGACTCACATGATTAGGTAGATGCTATCTATTTTTTATAATATATGTAAGCTAATTCCTAGCCTTTCTGACTTAGACACTAGATATGCCTTCCAAAATATGCTTTATTCAGCTTCTCAGGTGGCTCATCACTCCACTTAGAACAGTTGCTATTGGATCAGCATAAAGAAGATTTTCCTGACTCTGTCTACATTTTTGCCTTAGGATATTAAGGCTAAAATCTTGGTTCCTTCTTTAGATATGGGCAACTTGTTTGGAACTCCTCCTCCTCAAATGTTCAAAAAATGTGGAAGAAAGGAGAAAAATAATGCAAGAGCTCAATCATCTTTTTCTTTCCCCTATTCTAACTTTTTAAATAAACTAACCTTCAAAGTTATGTCCCTTTTCTCCACAAAAGCCAAAGCTCTACTCAGCAGAAAGGTAAAAAGTCTTCAAAGAAAAACATGGCAGTAAAAACCTAAATCTGATTTCAAAAGGTCAAAGTTTCTCAGACAAACTTTCCAGTTTCTATCCTCTTCCTCTCTTTCCCACCATTGCTTACCCCATTCAACATTTCCAGGAAACTTTCTGTTGGCATCCTCTCTGTAGAGTAATAACATCTAACTTTTGGGTTCCAGAAATAATCCAGAATTGGTAAAGGCTTCAGTGGAACTCCCCTCCATTTTCTTCAGGAATTCAGTAAGTCCCTTCAAAACAACATCATTTTGTTTTCACAGTCATTCTCTACTTCTTCAGTCAAGGAGTAACAGTGCCTGTCCCACACCATGTAAGACAAAAAGGATTTTACTTAGGAATTTTACTGGGTCCAAGAAAAGAAGAGATTTTGTAACCAGTTCTGCATTCATCCACTCAACACATTTTTAAGATTTCAAAAATTAAAGATGCTTACTCTCCAAGATTGTTTCTCATCTTTCCCATGGCTTGGATGCTTATCTTTGATCTGAAGGATGTTTTCCTTCATACCCCTGTTAATTCAGACTGCAGGATGTTCTTGAGATTTCTTTGTTTGATGATATCATTCTCAATTTCCTGCTTTGCCTTGTTGGGCTTCCCACACCAAGAATGTTCACAAAGTACATATCTTGTGTATTTGCATTCTTAAGACTCCAATATATCTACATCTACATCTGCCCTTATTTGGACAATGTCCTAATGCAGGCATCATCTTCTCTAAGCACTCCTTTGAACTTTCACTGTCAACCTTTTTCACAACCTAGGGTTCAGTCTGAACCTCAACAAATCTAATCTACATCTATCTCAGCCTCTTGTGTTCATGGGATATATTCTTAATATATCCACCATGGTGGTCTTTCTTCCATTGGAAATGATCCAGTTCTTGACAGACGTCTTTCTGTTCCTGACAAATTTATCAATGGCTTCAGCAAGAGCTGTTCTGTGACCTCCAGGCTACATGGCAGCCACAGTCCAAATTATTCCTTTTTGTCATCTCCACATGAGAACAATTCAGTGATACCTCAAATCAGTTTAGTCACAACTCTACCATCCTCTTTCCTTCCTTCCCAGTTCTTCCCTTGCCTTTTTTGAGGAAGCAGTTGTATTAGTGGATCAACTAAATACAATTCAGTTCAGGAATTCCCTTTTCTTATTTCCTGTATTCATCAGAAGGACTCAACAGAAGCTTTGAATTTGGCCTGGCGGCTCATGTTCAAAAGGTTTTGAAATGCAGGGAGTTTGATTCAAACAGGACAAGAATGAGCATATAAACTCCAAACAACTGCACACATTTGTCTTTTCTCTCCAGACTCTTCATCACCTTTGAACTCCAGGGATTCTTCAAATTTTATCAGACAACACCACTGACATGTGGTATATCAAAAAATGTGGAAAACAAAGTCTTACCACCTGTGCAAACTGGGAACAATAACTTGGAATCTTGCTGTTTACTGTGATCTATTCCTACAAGCAGTGTATATCCCTTCAGAACTGAATTCAATGTTAGACTATGCAAACATCTCCAAGGCAAGCCCCCAAGAATGAATGTTGAATAGAGAGGTCTTACTGTAGATTGTCTTTCAGTATGGTACCCTCCCACCTCCACCAGATAGAGCTCTTTGCCTCCACTACGATCAAACAGCTTGGGCTACTTTGCTAGAGGGCTCCTTGCATATGACAGTTAGTGCAGAGGATTAAGGCTATAAGCTGTTAAGGAACTTCTTCCTGTGATCCAGGATTTGATTTCCACAGCCTCCATTTGCCTGCTGTGTGACCTTCAACAAGTAGCTTAACCAGACAATGCTTTGGGATAATTGGAAAAAATTGGGCTAGGCTCCTCAATGGCCCTCTAGACCACATGCCTCGTAACTACCTATAAACCTATGAGAACAGACACCCTTTATTTCCTATGGCAATGGAAATTCCTGCATATTTTCATCCTCTTTCTTTTTATTCCAAAGGCTCTTCTAAATATTCAGACAGATAACCTGAAAATGATTTTGGTGACCCTTGTTTTGGCCAAGACGGCATTAGTTCTCCCTTCTTGTTTATGTAGCCAAGGGCAATCACATGTTCCCTCATGGGATGGATTTGCATATACAGCAAAAGGGCTCTCTGATTCCACCAAACCTAAAGACAATGAACCTCACAGTCTGGATAATAGGCTTTTCGTTCCTTTCAATCACTTTTACTATGAGGACATGTGGAGGCTAGAAAACCTGCAAAAAGAAAATCATATATTTCAAAATTGAAGTGTATTTCCATGTGGTACCAAAATAGAGAAATGGATCCTTGTCAAGCTGTGATTAATTTTATCCTCAAATATTTTCTAGCTAATCTGGGACCTTAGACCTATAGCATAGTGTCATAGTTGTAAAAGAAGTGTGATTTGATAGTGATTCTGAGTCACAGAACTCAACTGGCTAGATTTATTGGTTGTTTTTGATTGAATTCCTCTCTAGCTTGTCTCCTGTAACTTGTGCTGAGCTGTGCTTTCCCAGGATCTTTTATTCAAGACTGAGAAATGTGTAAAGCCCTGAACTGAGAGAAATGAACTGCACTGATCATGGTGTCTTCCAGGTATTCCAAATAGCATTTTTCTTTAAAAAGGGAGGGAAAAAATCAATTATTTCATAGTCTTGTAGTTTTATTCACAGTAAGGGCAGTATTGTAATATGCTGCAGGAACTGTGTCTCATTTACACTCTAGCTTATCTTTTACTGCTTTTTTGGCACAACAACATCCACTTGCATTTCTGCCTGGTCTGATGCCAAACATTTTGTAGTTCTAGTTGCAATAGTTGGCAGTATTGTGAGTTTAAATAAAATAAGATGACCAAAATCTTAGCGTCAAATAGTTTTATTCTGTTTGATGCTAAGATTTTGGTCATCTTATTTTATTTTCTCCAGTAGCCGGTGTGTTTTTTTTCTTTTGTGGTTTGTGACTGTTACTTCACCCCTGGGCTTTTGGTCTGGTATAGGTTCATAGGTAGGTACTAGACTATTGGCCCTAGGACCTATACAAGCCTAGCCAAAAATGTACCCTGGCTTTCGCCACCCAAGAAAATTATTTTTCTGTGCCCCTGTCAAGCAGAACCACAGAAGTGATCCCCGGGGTGAATTTCTTATTACCCATCCAATCATCAGGATTTTTCTGGAAGAGTGCTAATGAGGAGCTCTGTTTGACATAGATAGGTAGTCTGTTCCAGAGTATGGGAAGTCTCTGGGACAGGAATCTATCCCTCCAGCATGTTCTGTTTATTGTGGTGACAAGGTTTAGGTCCCTAGAGCGTGTAGCTTGGTGGGATTGGGATTTCTTTAAGTGGAGCATGTCCAACAGCTCTGGGTTTGACATAGTTTTCTACAGGATCTTTGTTCACCCAACTGTTTATATTGTAATTTATTTGTCTGCCTAAAGTTGCACTTGTGATGCTGTCTTACTGTTCTTTGTTCCACTGTTATGGCCTTCTTGCTACAACTGCTACATTTATTATTGCTCTCCCTGCTGCTGCTTTCCCTCTTTCCACTGTAAAAAGTAAAACTTCTAAATTTCTAGCCTACCGGGGACCATAAACCTTTATCACAGAGTCATAGCAGTAAGACAACTGTGATTTAATAGATGTTTTGAGTCACAGAGCACCATTTGCTGGGTTTATTGCTTTTTTGATTGGATTTCTGTCTATCTAATCTCCAAATAAGTAGTGTTCATCTGCACTAATCCACATTTTTTTTATTTAAGATTCTGAGAAGTGTGGAAAGTCCTGAACTCAGAGAAATGTTGCTGATCTTGGTGTCCTCCAGGCATTCCCAACAGCATTTTTCATCAGAAAGAGAAGAAATAAACTGCAATGGGTGCCACTCAGTGCACCACTGCTGATGGACTCACTCTACTGTGTGTTACCTTAGCACATCTCATTGGGTTTGTTAGCATAACAACAATTTAACCCTTATCTTGTAATGTCATTCTGTAACAATTTATTTTTTTTTTGTATACAAGTAGAGAGTGGGTACCTACTACCACTACCTTATGTGAATCTTTATTCCCTTCCAGTATTTTCCAATTTTTCTGTATGATCCTACAAATAAACTCATTATCCAAGGTGATCTCTAAACTACAATAAATACTGGGATTACTTCCAAAGTCCCTTTGTCTGTTATTCATACTCTGAAAGGGGAATTTTAATAATGGAGGATAAATAGTGTTTCTTTTATTAAAAATCCCTTCAGCCAATTCCCTTAGGATTTTTTCTTCATATCTCCTTTCCTTAAATAACTCAATTATAAATTCAAATTCTTCCATAAGGTTGCTATCATCACTTGTAATACAACTTGCCGTTATAAACTGCCCCTTGGGAATATTCTTTTTAATAAAACATGGATGTTGACTACTATAATGTAAATAGCTATTAGTAATGTCTTCTTTCTATGGATATTGCTTTCAAAACTATTTGTTAAGATATTCCATTTCAAGCATATATCCAAAAAATTAACCTCCATTCCCAGTTCCCCAATAACAAACTTCAAAAACTCAGACCTCTCATTTAGTACATCTGAAACAAAAAACTTTTATTGTATCTCTCTCAATAATAAAAAACAAGTCTTCAACAAATCTTTTGTGATAACAGACACGGAACATTCTCCAACAGAATACAAAACTGTATGTTCTCACCACCCCACAACTTTATTTGCAAAAGAAGGCATTTAATAAAAGTTTTCTACACTAATTATTTGGCTTCACCTTGGTTCCAGTTTCTTTGTGGTTTTTGATCTATAGAATTAGTATTCCCTGGTTCACTTACTAGAGCAAGGCAAAATGAAGAAGGTGAGTTATCCTCCTTTGAACGGTTCCAAGAATAGAATGCTTTGAGACTTCTCTCTCATCTGGTATTAATTTAGATTACAGAATGACATTACATACATCTAGTCATCTGCCTTCTGGTTCCCATGCTACCCCCATTGTTAGAAACTGAACCTGAATTTAGCACATATGTGTTAGCATACACACAGATAGAGCATTCTGAGGTGTGTTATAGCATCTGAAAGCTATAAAACTATAAAACACTTCCACTGTTTCTACAGGAGCTAATAAAATCATTCTCTAGCACAGATATTTTGTCTCTGGCTGCAGTCAGAACTGAAAGATGCAATCTTTATGGCCCAAATTAAGTAATTTAATATATTACTATTTTACAAAGTTAGCTGGACTGAAATTAAAGTCTTCTCTGTTTATATATATACACATTTCCTCAGTAGAAATAGAGTCAGGACCCACTGTTGGTACATTTTTTTAATGCAAGCAGTTTTACAAATACATTTTTCAGTACAAGTATCTGTAAAAATCAGTTTGATGTACAAATGACATATAAACTTTACAAAATTCCAGCTAGGTATGTTGGCATATGTTACACATCCATTGTTGTACTTCTCCTAGCATAGCTGGCAATACCCCACATCATCACACCTCTGACAACACTGTTCAGCCTCAGCCTCAGGTTTTGTACTAAATGAATGGAGACCAGTTACAATCATCCTTTGCACAAGGGAGGACCTTCCACAGATCCAGGCACTTGCAAAAACGTAAGTCTGATCAGCCTCATATGCAAAGCCTTGAAAAGACTTATCATGCAATTAATCACTAAGGATATAGAGAACCTCAAAACACCAAAACCATCTAGTTTGGTTTTATCAAAGGCAAGTCATGCTTACTCAGCCTGGAGGACTTTTATTGAAAAAGTCACAAAAGCCATGGATGAAGGTAAAATGGTATGCACCATCTATTACAACCTGACCAAAGCTTTTGACTCAATCCTCCACTCAGGCATAGTAGAAAAGCTAAATAAACAAGGAATGAACCTGAAAGTCACCTGCTGGATTGCTAACTGGTCAGAGATAGGATGGAGGAGATCAAAATAGGGGCTGCTACCTCAACAAAAAGACTTCTCTGAAGTAAAAAAACAGTACTTAAGGGCTCTGGCTGACACAGTTTGCAGGTGACTATAAGCTGGGAGCAGTTATGGAATCCCCAAAAGACTTAGCCATCCTGCAGGAAGACTTGTTCCAAACTAATAACTGGTGCCAGAATCATGAAGTAAAGCTAAATAAGAAAACATGCATTATCATATTCTTTGGGAAGTAGTCTACCCTGGGAAACTACCACATTGATAATACACACTTAAGAGTAAACACAGTTGTTTGGGATTTGGGAACTTATTTGGACATTGACCTAATCTTCAACCAACATTCAAATATTAACAAAGACACTCTCCATCCCCATAGTGCCTTTTTGGTTTGGAACAATTAGTCAGAATACCCACTAGAAATAACATCTTAGACCTTGTCTTTACAAATATGGGGGCAGTTGTGCAAAAGCTTAACATAACAGTATATGTTCAAATAGATCACTGTTGTGGTATATGTACACACTTTCAACCCCTTATTCTTTCTCTTTCTCTTTCTTAGGGAGAGATGGAATTATTTTTCCTATCCATTTCCCCCTTTCTTTTTCTATTATCTAAGCCAATCCTGTTTGGATATCAGACTCAGTATTTTCCTGGAGCAAGGAAGCTCTGTGGACTTTTGTGTCTGTATGTCCTTTAAGTACCAGAGTGTAATGTTGTGTATTGGTGTAAGGTCAGATGTATGACATGAGAGGAATGTGCACATAAGCTTTGGTAAACTATCCAGATGTATGGTTTCCTTGGCAGGATACACCTCATGAACATATATTGCAACAGTGATCTGTTGAATGATCTACTGTTATGGTATGTTCTTACACAACTTGTACTTTCTTCATTTGATAATATGGTGGATATAGGGGAGATGAGTGCACCAGAGAGAAAATGGCATTGAGAGAGAGAGAGAGAGAGAGAGACAGAGAGAGACTGACTTTCCAGAACTGGTAGAGTAACCTGAAGTGAATCCAAATCTGTGCAATACACTCTGTGTCTTTGACAAGAATGTGATTTGATATTTCGTGTGAAAGATAAGGTCATCTGCAAGCAAATCTATTTCATATGTGTTTAATACATTTTGTTTTTGTGGATAATTAGGCAGACTATTGCCTTTTAGATTGTGCTAGAAGCTCAATAGCCAGTAAAAATAGTATGGGTATAACTAGACCGCATTTGATGAATCTCTTTTTTGGGATTGGGGTAGAGGAAGCATAATCTGCCTAGTAGTATCCTAATTTAAGACAGAGCAATTAGCCTTGGTATCTGGACATAAAGGGGTTAATAAAATTATTAGGTAGAGAAAATGTCTAGAAAATTTCAAATGGGTAGGGCCATAAAATGCCTGTTGAAAGTTTTCTCCAGATATTTTGAGAAAGTGAGGAATAGAGTTTATGATATAAATTGCTTAACTAGAGCACAAGCATTTTTTTTATTGTATTCTCTGTCCGGTGACTAATGATAAATTCATATTGATCTTGATGGTTCTAATGTGGAGGAAATTATTTAAGGTGCTTTTCTCATACACTTGTTTAACTTGTAGTGTAAGTTAAGTAGAAGAAATTAGCTATATGACTTTTCTGATGTTGGCTGGGGACTTACCGTGCTTTATCTGTTTAATGATAGTTTGCAAGATAAAGGTGGAAATGGGCATCTACTAAAAGTATGAGAGCAAAAAGGATAATTCTCACAATGAGCTTGTTGTCTTGAGTGGTGGAATATTTAGTACATTTCAGATAGTTCTATCTAGGAATATTCTCCCTACTCTGAGGTTCAGTGGTTTTGGAGTAACTATATATTGTTAGCCGAAGGTGTGAGGAGCACAGTCCAGTACAGAGGGACTTGTTCACCTGCAAAAAAAGCAGCAGTACTGTTATACCTAATTTCAGAATTCACTGTTTTGACACTGGCATCAGTGTCTATTTTTTATGCACTTTTGCTTCGCACATATGCTGTGGTTCAGGGGAAACAGTCCTCCTCATTTTGATTAAATATGCTGCAGTGTAAATAAGTTGTCTAGGATTACAGACATAAAACTGTTCATAAAGACCACCTGAGCCTGGGGCTTTAGAAACCTTTAGTTTTAAGTTATCATTCACATTTTGTTTTAGTAAACTACAGAAGTAGAAGTGGAGACTTGTGCTGGGATGGAGGGAAGAGTCAGATAATCAATAAGTTCTGACTCTACATGAAATAAACTTAGTGTGATGAGCATAAAAGATTTGAGCATTGCATTTAGTCTGTGTTTTAAGAGGCCAGTTAATGGAATATGAACTGACAATGGTTTGTGGTGAAGTCTGACCCTCCGTGTTACATTTCTCTAGGCCCGTGGAGCCATAATATAGTGCAAATTTATCTCCAGTCTTACTACTACCTCCTCATTTACAGGGGTGAAAGATATGCAGTTCATAAACAGAATCACTCTTTAACTGTTCCCTGGTAAAAAAAAAAAAATGAACGGTAGTTTTCAGAACAAATTCAGCCACACATCTGAACATCCATATACAACACACTCTTGAAGATGTTAAAAAGCATTTCTTCACTTTATTAATTTTAAATGGAAATAATGTCTCAGCTCACTGCATTCTTGGTCCGTGATGAGCTGAGATGTTGGTTACATTCAGCACTAATAAAAGGATGTTTGTATACCTTAAAAACTTTGTTGTACCAGAACAGACTGGTGACTGAGAACCTGCTCAGACAATGATTCAGTTTTGTCTATTGTATACTGAGCTACCAAATGGTGGGCTTGCTATGGGCAGTAAGTTAATGCATACATACACACATACATACAAATGTTTCAAGCACGGGCATTAACGCCCTTCTAGCTTGCCAATATACCAAAACATTTGTTCCTATAATAAATGTCCAGGCTGTTCTTAAAATATCTAAAATAGTACTTGCTTTAATGTAATTTGGTAGTCTGTCCCATGCATCAGCTACTCTGTCAGAGAAGCACACTTCTCATTTCCACAGAATCTTCTACATATTTTGTTTGATGATTCTCTAGTACTTTTTGATAACCCCCAAACATTCCCAGAGGTAGTGTTTCTAAATGCCCTATATACTTGAACAAGATCTCCTCTTAGATATATGTAAGAGGGTTCCCATTCAGAAGCCTGAAACATCATAAGCCTGAAAATCAAAATCCTGAAACCAAAAGCCTGAAAATTCAGAATCCTGAAAACTCAAAATCCTGAAAGCCCAAAATCTTGAAAGACCAAAATCCTGAAACTCAAAATCCTGAAAACACAAAATAGACATACTGATGTCATTGTGGCTTTGCTATTGTTAGCCCTGTGGTGTTAGGTCATGCGTTGGGGTCAGGTAAGTGTGCGGTTGGTTTTATTTTAGGGTTAGGGGCGGTTTAAGTGAGTTAGGGTTAGAGCAGGTTAGGCATGTATGCAATAGTGACAAATATTGGGGTTAGGGCGGTTTAAGTGAGTTAGGGTTAGGCGGTCAGGTGAGTGTGCGATAGTGACGGACCTTAGGGTTAGGGTTAGGGTCAGGGTCAGTTGGTAGATATTAGTGTCTTTATAGTGACATATTAGCATTATTTGTGTTTTCAGGATTTTGAGTTTCAGGATTTTGGGCTTTCAGGATTTTGAGTTTTCAGGATTCTGAATTTTCAGGCTTTTGGTTTCAGGATTTTGATTTTCAGGCTTATGATGTTTCAGGCTTCTGAATGGGAACCATGTAAGAGACACTGTACAAGGTCAGATATTTTAGTCTTTTGTAATAACTTAAATTTTCACATCTGTGGATGCCTTTTGTATATTTCCACTGTACTCTTTCCAATTTATTCATGCTTGTTTTCTTGTAGGGTTTCCATATTGTTATTCCATACTTAAGTTTAGGTCTAATATAACTAACAAACAATGCCTTCATCATTTTTGATTTCCTAGCTTTTATAAATCTTTTTATACAGCCTATAGTTCTATAACAATCATTAACCAATTGGTTGATATGATTAGAAAACTTTATAGCTGAATCTGCCCATTTACCCAGACCCTTAAATGAGTCTACAGTTTCAATCACTGTGTGCTGTATTAAATATTCACCTTTTAATTTATGTCTCCCAAATCTCATATGCTTAGTTTTTGATGTATTTATCAGCATATTATTTTCCTGTGCCCAAATGATCAAGTTAGTCAACTTATTCTGCAGCCATGCCTTATCTGTAACACATGTAATCAGTTTACCCAATTTCAGGTCATCTGCATATAGACAGTAGAACACCTCAGATGAAAATGTTAGGTCTGAAAAATACAATCAAAACAAGAAAGGGCCTAGGACAGAGCCCTGTGGAAAACCCTGACTGTAACCAAGGATTTCACCTGTCCAGTTGCTGTATGATACTTGCCATGTCCTACAATATTTGTAAGCCATCCAGGTATCCATATTATCAAGAGTACATCAATACCTAGTTATACTAATTTATTGACCAGTGTTTTGTGTATGACCCTGTCAAATGCTGTAGTGAAATCTATATAAATTACATCACAGCACAAGTTTCCATTCATAGCTGTTATTATATTGTTATAGAACATCATGTTACAGGTGGTAATATATCTGTTTTCAAAATATGCATGCTGATATATGGTTTCAAGTCCCAACCTATCCATTTCGGACAATAACTTATCTAATATTACCTTCTCCATTATTTTACCACAACATAAAAGTATACTTAAGGGTCTATATGACTCTGCGTTTGGCCTACTAACCTTTCCCTTTAAAACAGGTCTAATAAGCACATGTCTCCAATCTTGAGGACTCTCCCCATATTTATATGACCTTGTGAATAATAGATATAATGGTACCATAAGTTTTTGCTGAAGTGTCAGGTCATTGTTACTAATTCCGTCTCCTCCCTGTGCTTTGTATGGATCCAGTTTATACAGTTCTTTTTCAATATAATCTAATTTGATTCCAGTGTCTGGGGTTGCCTGGATATCACTAGGATAACTTATCACCCCTTTTTGTGGAGCCAAACTGTTTTGCGTAAGATTTTGTAAATATATCTATAATTTGTTGTATCGAAAATACATTTCAGAATCTGCACAGTTTATCAATTTCTGTGTATAAAAAGGTTTCCTATTATGCTCAATATCTTTATATAAAATTTCTTCAATTTTTTCTTGCTCTTGCTTCACACTATACTTAATCTCTTTGTCCAGCTTGTTTATTTCAGTTTTCGAAGTTGTAGTTCAACCTCTTCCATTTTTTATATTTTTTGTCTCTCACCTTAATCAGATATCTTGTTCTTATGATGTTGTATGCCTACTGTAGATCCTAATGTTAAACATTTTTTTGATATTTTGCACTCAAACAATTTCTCTTTCAAAACATTCCACATTTAATCTGCAGTTTTTTCACTGAACACCTCACTCCAGTTAGTTTTACATAGTAACTGCTTTGCTTCCATGTAATCTGTAATTAACCTTCTGTTCATTGGTTTAGATTTCAGTGTGGCAGAAATATCTAGCAACAAATTAACCTTTATAACCCCATGATCACTGCACATCAGTGGTGATAAAACTTGACTTGAAGTAAGAGTAATTTCTTGAGGAATACAAACGATGTCAAGTATGTTCTGTCCCCTGGTAGTTTTTTTTACAATCTGAAACAATTGTTGTTCTTGAATATACGTTGTGAACAGTTTCCTTACTAATGTTGTTGAATCAATATTATTCCAGTCTGTTTCTGGTAAGTTTAAGTCCCCAGCTAATATTATTATTCCCAATGTTGTTGAATCAATATTATTCCAGTCTGTTTCTGGTAAATTTAAGTCCCCAGCTAATATTATTCTTCCCTCCTATGTTTCATGCAAGAAATGTATGAATTCCTCTATGTCATATGCACTTAACTTTGATGGTCTATACACTCCAACAGTTGTTATATGTTCCAGGGTTGTCTTTATTGTCTAGCTTACACAGTCTATAGTATTGGTCTTATCATTGAACATGTAATAATCACAGCTCTCATAATTATCTTTAATCCCTATCATAATACCGCCACCTGATTTTTTTGTTAGAATGCCTGTTACAGTAAAAACTTTCATACCCTGACAGAACTAGTTTCCAGACACTGTTCTTTAACCATGTTTCACAAACAATAACAACATAAGTCTTGTGGGAACGTAGCAAATTTTCCAATTAAAATCAGAGATGCATCAGATGTTGTTATCTGTGAACTGTTAAATTTTCAATCTGGCAAAAATCCTGCCTAGTGTTTGTCAAATATTGTAAAATATCTGCTGGAAAAATTCTCTTCCTTGATCGCGACAAATGCACACCATCCTGTCTGAACACATTTGCCCAAAACTAGGCTTGGATGCTCTACACATTTACATTTTTTAAAACAGGACATTTTTTCCATGTAGATATTTACCCAAAAAATCTTTTCATTCACAGCAACCTGACTATCCTTTCTATAGGCGATTTGTGAAAATACGTCCTAACACCAGTACAAGCTATAATATCTAAGAGGGCTGTCATTCCCTATTAACAGCCGGAGAATCATTGCGGATGACATAATTTGCACTAACATGAATGAAAACAGATCCGTACTTCCTTACATTAAGGTGTTCCAAGGCTTGTCTCACATCTGTTTTTGCTCCTGGCAAGCATATCTCTATTCGTTGTTCATTATCTTCTCTGCAAATATAAGTATTGGTTCCTCTAATAATTGAATCTCCAATTACAAGAATATCTTTGTTGGCCAGCTCTGAAGAATCTTCAATTTCTAATGCAGTAATATCTGCTTTATCAATTGTTATGAAGAATCACCATTAGTCTTATTAATCTCACTATTTTCATTTGTATTAAATTCACATTCAGCTGGTATTGTAAATCCACAGTTTGAGCCATGCAGTCAACATCTGTCTTTCTCTTCTTTTTTCTTACAGTAATGTTCTTCAGTCCTTCCACATTCCATTTTGATTTCTTGATTTTCACCTGCCCCTTGCCTCTTTTTTTTACCTTCTCTGTTGGAAAAAATGATGCCTTTTTCTGTAAACTGAAAGTTTTCTGATAGAAAAATACCATCATTCCTGGTAACCTGTGTGTTACATAACAAAACAGTGTCCTTTTTACTACGCATTCTCTTTCCTTTACAGTCACTAATCAGTTTCTTTTTCTTCCTTGTTATTTGTTGCAAACTTCTTCCTTTCTTTCTTTCTTTGTTTTCTTCTAAACAAACTGGATCCTCAGATACCTGAATACTTGCATCCAGAATTCTAAAGTTGTCAAGGGCATTGTCTTGTTTCGTAGGGGTTGAATGATCTTTGCAGACAATACATGAATCATTTCCTAAATGTGTTGTATTTGTTCTATGCCTAAAATTATTTATTTATTCAGTCCAGTCATTAATATGTGAAACAACAGTTCTCCAAGCCATACCAATTGCACAAGTGCAATCGTCATCATTAAGTCTAGATTTACTTCTAACGATAAGCAAATCATCCAACTTTTGACATGAGGAACACTGATCACCAGTGTTATCAACTGCTACCTTTAAATATGTATAGCATTTATCATACTGTACAAGATATGTGTGCATTAGCAAATTGTTAATTGCATACTCATTTAAGGAATCCATATTCAGCTTCAAACGAATAAAATATTGTAAAAAGAAAATAATAATCAAAAACAGTAACCACAGAATTCAAAGAGAACTTAAATCAACTTCTATGACAAAAAAATCACACCAGCAATAAACTACTAAATAATAAATTAAGTACAGTAAATTTGTGCTGACCATACAAGTTCTGCAAGCTAGACAAAAGTTGTAATTCCTTTATTCACTGTCACTCGTAGTTACACTTCTTTTTAACAGTAAAGATCTAAAACCTCTCCATTTCTTACAACCAACAATGAAATTAAAGGTAAAACAACAAAATATGAATTGAAGTAAATCTTGTTAACAAGCTATCCCTTCTTACCCACAAACAGTTAAAAACAGTGATAAATACAATATAAATTCAAATAAAACTTCTCTTACCAGTCAACTCCACAGTAAATCACAAACCAAGGTAGGATTGTTTAGATATGCTTAGGATGTCAGGAGCTGCAGAGGCAACATAAAACAAATGTCTAGACACAAAGTAATATAATAGCAAGCTGTGTGCTCAGTACATTTGCGACACCATGCACACCATGGAAAAGGATTATAGGAGTGAAAGGCGCACAGCACGTGTAAGATGTTTGCTCACTACATATACTATACCATGGCGACTGGTGCAGTAACAATTTAGAAGTTGAATTCTATTTTGTGGACATCAGAACTGGGCACTCATAGGCAGACAAGTGCATAAAACATGTATGCTAAAGGTAGAGATCATGTGAAATCAATGCAGTGATACCTACAGAAGGACACTGGATACTAACTAACTCCTGGATACCAGTATTCTGCAGAGCATGGTAAAGATTCATCTGTGGTAGGAATGCGTGAACAGGTACCTGGACATATTCTTTCAGTGGTATAGGACTCACATCATGTGCCCACTTTGCACACACCTTCAAAAAACCTCCAGATCATTTGGATGTGTGTGCAGGGTGGGTAGATGAAGTCCCCTGACATATGTTAGCTTGTAGTGGACACACAAATGTCATGCATTCACACACACAGCTAATACTGTGTGTGGTGTGTGTGTGTGTGTGTGTGTGTGTGTGTGTGTGTGTGTGTGTGTGTGTGTGTGTGTGTGTGTGTGTGTGTGTGTGTGTGTCACATCATGTGCTCACTTTGCACACAACTTCAAAAAACTTCCAGATCATTTGGATGTGTGTGCAGGGTGGGTAGATGCAATGGACACACAAATGTCATACATTCACACACACAGCTAATACTGAGTGTGTTTTGTGTGTGTGTGTGTGTGTGTGTGTGTGTGTGTGTGTGTGTGTGTGTGTGTGTGTGTGTGTGTGTGTGTGTGTGTGTGTCTGTGCTTTCAGTATTGCCAGGATGTGCAAAGTAGACAAAACACAGTGTACCTGCTATGTTACTGTGAGTGGTGCAGTTCAAGAAATAACATATTTGTATTAGCCTCATTAGCCATTTCAGATTAACACTGAGCATGTGTGCCTCATTATGTCTTGGTATATAATGTTTTCTAGTGGTTGCAATTTTTTTAATACTGAAACAATTTAGTCTGATTTTTTTGTTTTGCAGTTATCTCTACATGGTGTGTAGAACAACATACAAAACTATGTAACTGGAATTTTGTTTGGATCTTCTAGTATTCAAATACTACTGCACATGAAAATGTAAACATTTTGATGAAAGAAGAGCTATAATTTATTACTACAGCCATATTTTTTGCAGGCGGTCCTTAAGATGTTGCCCACTTACTCCTGCTCCATCCTATTTTCCATCTCTTCCATACATTGAAAATCTTTGTTTACTTTCATTCTCCCACTATTGATTGTATTAAATTGCTGCAGTCCTATTACTTTTCTCATAACAGCATTCAATCCCATCTGTTATTTGCTTGTTCTGTACCTTGTTGCAGATTTTCTTAAATGACCTCTCCAACTTTTAACAGCACACCAACATTGGTCCTGTCAAAGAACATAATGAACTTACTGTCCCATCTCAAGGGCAAACTCCTACACAAAGGTTACCAAAGTGAATTATTTTTTGATTTAGTTGAATATCATTGAAATTTTGTACTCTGGCATTATGTAGAGTGTTGGTAGTCACAGAATAAGTACATGGCATTATAATTTTCTTTATTTTTTATTGTATATCTTTTTAGTTTTGAAAGGTGCTAACTAGAAAAGGCGCCATTCTGAGGCATATTTTCTTGTTTCACTTTAGAGGTCAAGGAGATGGGAAAGGAAACATGGAAACTGGGAAACATACTAGCAAAACATGAAATATGAATTTATGTATCTAGTATTTACAGGTGCATGCTGTGTGTAAGAAACAGGACAGCGTAATGCAGCAAGATGGACACTTACATAAAGCCACACTATCTTCTGTCTTGAATATTCTCGTACGTGGCCTATATTCGGTGATTCCACCTAACCTGAAAATGAAAGTAGTATATCCTAAGTGCAGTAATTTCTCTTCTCTCTTTTCAGACATTTTGCCTGTTTGTCCTCCAAGTATATGTGCCCAGGAGTTCCGGCTGTGATGAGCACCTTGTTAGCCAATATCAATGCGTACTATGCACATACCACAGCATCCACTAACGTATCTGCCTCTGACCGTTTTGCTGCATCAAACTTTGGGGTATGTCTTTACCATCAAAGTACTTGTCTGCTTTTTGTTTTCTTATCCTGTTTGTAGCACATGACCATAATAAATGGAGCCAGTCACAGCTGTCTCTCATTGCTACTGATAGCTTTATTGTAAATGCAGAATGACTTAATTTTTACTCGGTATAGTGTTTTGCCAAGAAGAGTATGCATGCATTATAATGTACTGAGTTGTCATACACATTACCGCTTCAGTGTGTTAGCATTCCAGATACAAGTGTAAATTCTGGTTATGACTGATTAAAAGGGATAGGGTAAGAAAGGAGAGTAAAATTACATAAAACATTTTGTTTCTCTTGTCTTGTTCTTTATCAAGGGAACTAATCAACTTAGGCCAAGGCAGCAAGTATATAAATCCTGAGTCAGTACCAACAATTTAAGTGTTAGGAAGGTAGCAGCTGCAGAGTGCTGTTTGCATGCCTTCATGTCCAAATGCACATATAATAGTATAACAGCTAGGGTGAAACTGGCAAAAAAAATGGAAAGCTGGCATAGACTCTTGAAGCATTTTATTATTTTATTTTATTATTTTCATCATCCTGTGTCATCAATGTGATGAAAGGATTTTTTGCACATTTAAAGAGGTCAGATAAATGGCAGTTGAGATTTAGCTCAAAAACTGTAAAATAATGAACCTAGGAAACAAAACAAGACTAAAAATTGGAAGGTGAAATGCTTTTGCACTGACACTAGAAAGGGATCAATGCCTGGTTGCATTTGATCACTTAAAAATGGTCAATCAATATGAAACGGCAAGAATGAAAATTGGTAGATTCTGAAATGCCTAGAACATTGCTTGTAGTAAATGAGTTCTTTTTCCTCTGTGTAGACAGTTATTGAGATCATACTTGCCTTGCTCTATATACATTTTTGAAAGTTTCTTTTCTGCAAGGATGTTGGCAAACTGGAAATCATACAGAGACAGTCTGCATTGCAGCAGGCAAATCTCAGTATATGCACTTGCAAGAAAGGAAAGACTGAGAGAGAATGGGGCATAATTAAAACACTTAGTAAACATGATAGCACATTAGGTTAATTAAGAAAGTCCAAGAAGCAACACATTTGAAAGGAAGATATAGTCGGGAGCAGAAGATGCCTTAATAATTGACATAGGTAGATGCCTGAGGGGGTGATGTTACAAAATAGTTAAAAAATATTTGTAATCCGGCTATAGATGCATGAAATATTAAATCAGATCAACAGTGTGATTACAGACAAGGATGTGGTCTCTGTGCCTCACTACAACATTAAGGAAAGTGTTTATTGCCATAATATTTATGTTTTTGAAGATTCCCAAATCAGATTATCATTCTTTAATTTCACCAGGTAGTCTTGCTTGTTCCAGCTTGCAACAGTTCAATCAAGATGTATACCTGTTGCCCTTACTGAGTAGGATATAATACCTCAAAATAAAGGATTTATAGGAAAATTATGGACCATCCAGAGGGGCTGTGTGCCTTCCCACCAGTGGAAGATCCACTGTTTCCATATAATACTTACCCAGAAGAGTACTATTTCACTTGGAGGACAACCGTTGCGATTTTTCCTTGCATTTTTTTTTTATTTTAAAAAACTTTTTACTTTATAAAGAGTTATTCATTGTTGTTATTTATATTGAAACATTTGTGTATCCACTCACATAATTGCATTATGTGTGTGTATCTCCTCAACAGCCCCAAATGTACTCAGAGTATGTGTGTTGGAGGTTGGGAGGGTTTTGTAGATCTGACAATCACATAGAAGCACTGGAAGCAGCTAATGGAATGGTCAGCTGTGGGGAGGCAAAAATAGCAAAAGGAAAAAAAAAGATTGAATTTCAGTGACCAGAGCAGTGATGCAGGGTTTCAAGTGGCAGCTGTGACATTTTGTATTGCACTTATAGTAATAGACAAGAAATGCAGAGGATTTTAAAATAGTTTTGAAAAGTGTCAGCCCTGTTGGTTTAGAGGGATGAAGTCCTGTCACACAGACGATACATGTTAGACTAGTGACTTAGACATCTATGTTGTACACAATGACTACCTACAAATTCTTATTAGCTATTGCTATAATATTATGACAGAATTACAACTTTAAAGTGCCAATGTATCTGCCTGAAGAGTATGCATATTATTGGATGCTGCTTGCATCTGACATTAACTTTTACTGCAGTCTCTCCACAAGCTTTTCCTTTATCTTACTAATATTTGTTAGAAAGCTAATTATCCTGTATTTAAGCAATAATCCACGAGTCCGGGTGATAAAACAAAGCTAACTGTGGCTAAATCCTGATATACTCAGAAACAAAAGTGGATTATTGCTTTTGTACAATACATTATTTAAGAAGGAAATTGCTTATCTTTCTTAAATAGTGTTATTGTATAAGGGCACTTCTGTTTTCTTCCACTTTGTCTTCTCTATATTGATTCACTGTAGATGCATATGGGACTTATGTTCACATGCTTGTACAGTGGATCATTGCAGGAGAAGCGAAGGAGAAAATAGAATCTCCTTTACTATATTTTTTTTAGTGCCTGAAAAAACATTTACTGGATAGCAGAAAAATATGAGGAAAATCAGGTATGTTTCTGTTTTAGTTGTGCAGAATGTACCTGATTTTTCGTATATTTTGGTATGTCCTCCATACCATATGCCAATAGAAGAAGAGTCTGGCCACTCAGTGGTACTTCAGTCTTTGGACTTTTTTCTATTGGTATATGCTTGATTTATATCAGACAAGCTGGTTCGGCTATTCAATCAAAGTGCTCATTTTTGACTAGTAATGAGCAGTTATTATATAACTCTTATTACACACTAGTCACCCTTGTTTTTATAGCGTGGGTTTTTAGTTACATTTTCCTCATTCTAGACAATCATCCTGTATCTCATTTGCCCCTGATGCTTTTTCTAAAAATTAGTTTGTTTAATGTGGCTGGGAGATTCTCGTTATTCCTCTGTTTTATGATTTGGCTTCTTTAAAGATACATTTGTGGGGTGGGACAAGCTATATGTGGACAGATTAATTTTCTTATTCACTGAGACTGTTCTCCCGCTTCTGTTATGCAAGATAATTTAGTGTAAGATAATGTGTATGTATATATATGGGTCTACCTGTTAACACCGACACGCCAAAACACCAACAACGAAATAACTGACACGACAAAACCAAAAAAAAAGAAAGTTCAAAAACACGAAACTTCACATACCCGACAAACCACAATCCCAACAATCAACAAAACAAATACCTTTCCCGAAAAACACACACACAACACAAGCACACCAAAAACCTTGCAAACCTACACTAAACCTTACATACACAACTATCTATGCACTAACCTTAACCCAAACCCTAACCCTAAGGTCCATCACTATCGCACACTTACCATACCCGCACCCTAACCCTAACTCACTTAATCCACCCCTAACCCTCAAGTATGTCACTATCACAACTTACCTTACCCGCACCCTAACCCTAACTCATGTAACCCGCCCCTAAACCTAAAGTCCGTCACTATTGCACACTTACCTGACTCACACCCTACCCTAACGTCCGTCACTATCACACACTTACCTTACCCACACCCTGACCCTAACGTCCGTCCCTATCCACACTTACCTTAACATGTCGGTGTTCTCAGCATTGGGATTCTCAACTGTTGGTCTTCTCCGTTGTCGATCTTCTGGTGTCGGTGTTCTCTTGTCGGCATTTGGAACTTTTGACGTTTTCAGATAGACCCATATATATATATATATATATATATATATATATATATATATATATGATATATTTTTTTTAATTTCTGACTTGTTTACGATATCATACTGAATAGAAACAAAGCCATTCAAATGAGGTTACAGGAGGAAGCAGGCAAGTGTCTAAAAAGGAAGTGCAGCCAATCCATTAAGCTGCATAAGGCAAATTACTGTTATCTGCTAAGAGTCACTGTGTTTTTGTAGTCTGGTCTTTGAGTATAAATAGAATTCCCTGAAAAAGATGTGCATCCCTTTATTACCCAGCTCTATGACAATTTATATTTTTGAAGGATCTGGAGCACAGTGACCGAAGCAGACATTTGTCTGCTCAGTTGTTTGAGAGCTGTGGCTCTATGTGCGGTGACAAGAAGATAAAGGTTTTATGGAAAACATACTGTTCCAATATTTCACAGCCCAGTCATAATAATTTGCTTGAAAGTCTTGATTACCTCTTTCTTGTCTATAATGAAGTTAGCCAGATACCATATTTCTTCATTTTTAGCATGGTTTGTTCATTAGCTACTCTTGTTCTGAAGCTGCATATTATAAACAGTGTTTACAATAAAAAAATTACTTTCATATGAGGCCATAGACAATATTAATCTTTTTTTTAGTTTAGTATCTGGCCTCAGTACCAACAGTTAAAAGTGTATATCAAGTAGTCATAAGCAGAAAAGCTACCCCTCTAGATTACCAATGAATGCATGCTGTCTAGTAATCTGTGCTGTAAAATGTTTTGAAATACAGTCTTGCACTTAACAATGCCACTTTGGGAAAGGTTGTAAGATTCTCAGTGTATACGCTAAGAGGGAAATCAAAGTAAAAGCCCTCCTAGTATGTTTACCCATGTGAATATTACTTAGCAGGTATCAAGGAAAATGTTGATAGCTGCAATAAAAGCAATCATATTTTGTGCCAATGAACCATACAGTTACAAAAAAAAAAATAATAAAATAAAAGAGAAACATGACCTATTTAACTTGTGAAGTCTGATTTTCTAAGATTACTTTAGGGACTGACATCTGTGTCTCATTACAGATATAGATTATTCACAAGCTCCACAGACATATGAAGCTACGGAGTTTATTAACATTCTTATTCCATGTGTGGTTTTATTTATTTTATTTTACATTTGTTAACCGTGACAGTCCGTCTGGACTAGGTCCATTTACAGTGGAGGCCCGGGGAGAAAAGCTCCACATATATTCACAGAAATACTAGAATTTAATACATAATAGTAAAAACTGATAATAACACATTATAACTGCAAAATTCCAGCTAGTAAGACAAAAAAGTAAAACAGACAGGATACAACTCAGCAGCTGAACAGACAAAATACAATTAGCATTGAACTGTTAGCTGCAGTTTGATGCCTTCCTAAAAGCTGTAGGTGATTTTTTTATTAAAATCACAACTTTATCTATTACCAGACAAAGTGTCTGCGTACTGTTTTTTGACTACTTAATGTAGCGATTTGCACTGAAAATTATGCTCACGTATGGTGGTGTGATTTTTGCTGACATTTATGACAATTCC
Organism: Protopterus annectens; assembly: GCF_019279795.1. Classification (NCBI taxonomy): domain Eukaryota; kingdom Metazoa; phylum Chordata; order Ceratodontiformes; family Protopteridae; genus Protopterus; species Protopterus annectens. Next base: position 464,433,699 of record NC_056747.1, read on the forward strand.
TTCCACTCTGGCTGCCCGTATGTTTCATTAGCTTTAAGTCTTGAAACCTCATCTTGGGAATCACATTATTCTTCCACTGGATGGTCATGTGCAACCAGGAATGTATCTTTTTACAACCTGTCAGTATTAATAACAGGACAGGAGTGGCTACCAGTTTGAATAAAATACTCAGCCACTACTGGCTCATCTATCATTTTGTGCCATTCCCTGAACTGGCGCCACTCAACAAAATCCCTTTCATGATCTGGATTTGGCACTCCTCCAGTTCCTCCATTGAGTAGTCAGGTCCATTCTCCTGATGTGCACTTCTCAAGCATTTCAGATGTGAAATAAAAAAAAGACTAGTTCTTCTATTTCTTCTGTTTTAAAACTATATCAGCCCTTTTGCTATACTTGTTGCCAGACTGCATAGCTTGTACCACACATGAAGCAAAGGAGGTGTTCCAAAGCATGAGTACTACAATATTGTAATTCATTTCTGTACCGGCATTCAGAAATTAATACCGTACTGCACTACAGATCGATCAGCATCTCCAAATAGTTCTCCCTAGCACTTTGTTCTTGAGACAGCTGTCCCCATTCACCCCATCCTAGCTATACTTCTGCTCAGAGTAAAAATAATCAAATTTTATGTTAGATGTTACCATAGTCAGATGTTTTCTAACAGTTTTACATGTCAGGCTTAGTACTTATGCAAAATGCATTTAATTTTTTATAAAGCACGGTATTATGAGTTAAAGTTTTTGTTGGCTGTTCTTTCTAATATGCCTGGAAGATGATGGCACTGAGAGAAAAGGTCAGAGGCAGGTAGCACGTAACTCTGTGTGTGTGTGTGTGTGTGTGTGTGTGTGTGTGTGTGTGTGTGTGTGTGTGTGTGTGTGTGTGTGTGTGTGTGCACGTGCGTGTGTGTGTGTGTGTGTGTGTGTGTGTGTGTGTGTGTGTGTGTGTGTGTGCACTCTTAAATTTCTGTCAAGGATTTTGTATTATTTGAAAAGGACCATTTTTCCAGTTACATACATTAGATGTCTTCCACTTCTAATTAAATCAATGTACTAAAAAATATTTTCCTAACACCTTTAATTAGACGTGTGAAAACTCGGCATGAAATTTGACACTTGCACAGCAGATAGTAACATTCTTCTGCCATTTGCTTCTACACTGTCCAGAAAAGTAAACAGTCAAATCTTCAGGGATAAAAAGAATAGCTTCTCACTTGTTATCCACTGTCAATTAGATGACAATAGAAACTCTGTTCTGTAGTCTAGAGCTAATTAACTGCTTCTCTTCTCGTACACCTACACGCACAGTATGGAAGTCATTTCTGATATCTAAATTATGATTTTTTTTTTGTGTGTGTTTTATTTTATGATAGGAGCCAAATCAGTCTGAATTAGCTGCTTCCATGCATATCCTAGACCATGCCAGTGTAAGGAGATTATTAAATTCAAAGCAGTCTGCAAGTTCAGACTGCTATAGAAGTAAATGTGCATATGCATTATTGTCTGTAGTTCAGCAAGTTACTCACTTCTGAGACCAGACGATCGAATGACTTAAGGTGGCATTCCCACTCTGGGAGTCTTTGGTGTAATCCACTGCAGAGCAATCATTGTATAACTTGGCAGCATGATACACTTCTAACCTGGCGTCTTTCTACAGAAAGATCATTGTGTCTGCTTAGCCTGATGGCAGTTCAGACTAAAAGTTCACCAAGTTCTGTCTGAAAACTGTGCGTACATGTGTTCAGATTACCTAATTGCTTTTCCACCTTGTTTTGTTTATTTTTCTCATGGTCTGGTTGATGCTATAATATTCACCTTCCATGATATATTCTAGGAAGTATATGTAACTGACCTAATAATGAAACATACAAGAGATACTGAGACTACTTCATCACCTTCATTTGTGTCTGTACTGTTGAGTGAATACTAAAGCATGTTTATAATCTGAAAACATGGTATTAACCTAGATTAATTCCTGAGATTCAGCTGGTCTCTGATAATACATAAATGTGTATTATTTCAAAATATACCTGCAGGATCGCAGACCATACAACTGAACATGTTTAGTGTTTCTGTTTGTCTTTACTTTTTACGAAGCTTCTTAGGAAGTATTGTGGTAGATAAGAGTTATAAAAAAATAAACCTAAGATGCAACTACCAAATTAAAACGTGACTGCTCAAATTCCTCTACTCAGAATCTCCAGATTTCTACATAATGAACTGAGAAACATGAAAGTCTAACTTTAAAGAACACTATTTTATTTAATGCATCCACTAGCCTTTAGTTAAAGAGCAACTCCCATATTCATATTTCCAACTTGTTAAAAAGAAGCCTCACGTGACCTAAATACTATCTTAAAGGAGACGTTTTAAAAATAAGAAGATGATTTGAAGAAATAGAAGGTAATATAATTTGGTCTCATGGAAGCACACCAATCTGATTCCTTTTGCATTTAATCGGTTATTGTCTGGACACTGGAAAACATTAGACAGGTCATCTTGGTGCCTTTTCCTTGGTAATGACTATATGTTGTAAGCATGAGATTCCCTTTTATGCATAAAAACCTGCTCAGGTGAAAAAGGCTCCAGATTTTATTGGTGACATTGCAGCTGTATCTCTGTGCTTGATTGAGTGTCATAAGTGCAATTTTTATTATTACTGGTCAAATTGTGTACTGCTGTTCCTACAGCTCTATCTTTAGGATTCAGTGTATTTTAGGTCTCACCCAATCTCAGTACTCCTTATTCTCTCCCCTGTCCCTTGACAAAGCAAAAAAGCCAAAAAAAACTTTGACTTACCTTCTTGTATCTTCATTTTTTCCCCATTATTGTAGTGGCTTTTTTAATAGTCTTTGGAGGGCAGTTGTCATTTCTGTTGTCAGAAAGTTTGGGTACAAGTTTGGTGAGTGGCCTAGTGTTTTGGGTAACAGCCATTCAGCATTTTTGTGTACTATAATGTGCGTGCTATTTGGGTAGGATTGACGTAGATACTGATAAAGAAATATGGTCCTCCAGATTTAAAAATAGTAAGGACTGTAGATGTACAATTCCTCCACAAGATGCCCACAACTTCTGCATGGTGTGTCTTGAGGTAGGAGATTTAGATGTGGATTGTCCCATTTATAAGAACTTTATATTTCTTTGATATTACTGGACTGACAAAGCAAGTTAGTTATAAGGGACTTTTTGAGATTGGAGGCTCCAGAAATTAAAAAAAGAGACAGCCTGGGACAAGGACAAGCAGCCCCTGAAGTTAGTTTATCCAGAGAAAAAGAAAGAGAAAAGGAGGGCAGATAAACTGGACTTGCCTATCTTGCAGAGACTTTCACCAGCTAAGGTACCTATGTCTTCCATTCTTCTCCTTGTCCAAGACCTCTTCTCTAACAACTCCTGCTAGGTCATCTCCTCCTCCTAGGCAGGACTCTTCAAGGACTACAGACTTGGCTCTAAAGAGAAGGGCTGGGAGCTCTCCACAGAGCATAAGCTTTCAAGATATTTGTCCTGTTACTCAGTGACAATGTTCCGATGTTCTTCGTGTTTCACTGTTGCAGTCATTACATTTGGGTAATCCTGCTGGCAGGTTGCCCTCAGCCGGCCTGAATTCCTGCGTCGGCTGCTGTCGCCCCTTCCCTGATGTCAGGTCATCAGGGGTATAAAAGAAGCAGCCAACGTCATTTTCTTCAGTCTTTCTTGCCGTGCAGTGCCCGAAGCAGAAGCAGTTCGCAAGTGCTGGTCGGCCGACTCCTGAGATTTTCGTATTTGAGTTTCAGATCCAAAGTCTACAATAAAGCTAAGTACCCTGTTGGGGAAACTTTTTTCTTGCTCCAGACCGATGTCAGAAAAAGTTAATAATTGTATTTCTTGTAGAAAGCACATACCTCATAAGGATTTTCATTCTTACTGTATTCCTTGCCTAGGCCCTGATCACAACGTTACTGGTTGTCGGTTTTGTGCTAGATTTAACCAACGCACCATTAAGCATTGGTATGATTTTGCTTTAAACTTTTTTGGACGCCGGTTTAATTATCCTGAAATGTCATCGGATAGCCATCCGACTACCGGAGTTTATAAAAAAATGAAAAGAAATGGATAGATAAAAACAACCGAGGCCCAAAACCGATGACGAAGCTTCTCCTAAGCCAGCCACCAGTTCGCCGGTTCTTAGTGAGGCGCTTTCGCAGCCCCTGATGACCGCTACTTTAGAGTCACAGGCCACTACCGACTCCAGTGTGGAGTTGGCCATGCCGCTGGATACTCAAAGTATTGGAGCCTCGGACGCTAATCCCTCAGATGGGTCTGGAGCCGCTGAGCAGGTACCGGCTTCTGAGGGTATATTCTGACCTAAACATCTTTACATTAAAATGACTTCAGCTTCACAAGGCTACAAGTTCCATTTCCATACTCTGGCAAAGGCAAACGGTTGGCCAGATCTGCCAAAAAATCAATGGGCAGAGGCACAAAAACAAGTCTCATCCCTCATGGACATGGGGGCCATTCAACAAGTACCAGAGCAAGAGCAGGGACAAGGATTTTACTCAAGACTGTTTTTGGTACCCAGAAAAGACAAGGCTTGGAGTCCGATACTGGACCTATCTGTTCTGAACACTTTCTGGGATATTCCAAAATGCAAAATGTTGACTTTGCAGCAGCTTCTGCCCATGCTGGGCAAGAATGTTTGGCTTGTGACTTTAGACCTAAAAGAGGCATACCTGCATATTCCAATCAGGCAATCATGCAGAAGATACCTAAGATTCAAGGCTGGTTCAATGCATTACCAATTCTCTGCACTGCCCTTTGGCCTATCTACTGCGCCCAGGGTCTTTACAAAGTGCCTGGCACCAGTAATTGCATTCTGCAGACAAAGAGGAATACAGATATATCCTTCCTTGGATGACTGTCTCATTCAAGCAGAGAACAGGGACATTCTTCTTCAACATCTGTCGTTGGTGAAAAGACTTCTAATATGCCTAGGGTACACAGTCAACAAAAAGAAATCAAAACTAGTACCCTCACAAGAGATAACATTCCTGGGTGCAAGCTTGAATACAACTGCCCAGATGGCTTATCTCATGCCAGACAAACAAAAGCAACTTACTACCTATTTCAGAATGTTGGCAACAAAGGCCCAGTTATCTGCAAGAAAAATTCTCCAGGCTTTGGGCTTCATGGCATCCTGCATCCTACTAATTTCATATGCAAGACTGCATATGAGGAAACTTCAATGGTTTCAGTGTTTGGACTCAGCGTTGCCACAGCCTGGAAACAGTCATTACTCTCATTCCCTGCCTGCAACAGGAGTTTCGATGGTGGACAAAGGCTTGTCACCAGAACAAGAGACAGCTATTTACATAACCTCCAGCCAGGCAGATACTAACAATGGATGCATCAGACTATGCCTGAGGAGCCCACATGGCAGGAAGATGCATTCAGGGCGCATGATCCTCAAACCAAATGCATCTACATATCAGTCAAAAAGAGATGTTAGCTGTTCAAAATGCCCTGACAGCCTTCAAGGACCTACTTCATCCGGGACAACTACTGATAAAGACAGACAACACCACAGTCATGTGGTATGTAAACAAGCAGGGGGGCACACATTCTTACCCCCTTTGCAGACTAGCCATGACCTTGTGGGACACAGCTTTGACTTACCAAGTACATCTGAAGGCACAATTCCTGCCAGGAAAGGAAAATACTCTGTCAGACGAATTAAGCAGAAAGCTCATGGATCCCCATGAGTGGAAGCTGGATCCACAAGTCTTCAGCATGATAACAAGGAAATGGGGATGCCCGGAGATAGATCTATTTGCCTCCCCTCTCAATTACCAACTAAAAAGATTCTGCACAAGAACTTATCACAGACAAGCATGCATGTAAAGTGGACGCCCTATCTTTCAGCTGGAAAAACCTATCAGTATATGCCTTTCCTCCACTGCCTCTCCTCCCCAAGGTGCTCCTAAAGGTCAGACAGGAGAAGCCAAAGATGATACTGATTGCCCCAGACTGGCCACGCCAGTACTGGTATCCAATACTAAGAAACTTATCTCTATACCCAGCTTGGACCTTACCTCAAATACATCGACTACTGTCCCAGCAAAACAATCAGATTATGCACAGCCAACTCAGGACATTAAACTTGGCAGCATGGCGGATAATGTAGTCATACAAAAAACACCTCTCAGTAAAGCTGTGATGGATGTCATTCTGGAAGTCAGAAGGCCTAGTACTAGAAAGTCTTATGCTGGAAAATGGAAGAGATTCTGTGCCTGGAACCAGGCACAAGGAACTGATACAGCGGTACCAAATATTCCTCAGATGTTGCAATACTAAACTGAGATGCTGGACAAAGGCCTATCTTTTCCATCAATTAAAATTTATGCCTCTGCCATTTCGGCTCATTACAATACAGAGCCACCACTTTTTTCTCACCCTTTATTAAGGCAGTACCTCAGAGGAGCCAAATATTTAAGGCCCCCAAGGAGACTACCAATACCTGCATGGGACCTTAAAGATTGGAAAAGCTCACCCTGCCTCCTTTTGAGCCAGCTGCTACTGCTGATATGAAGTTTTTATCTTGGAAAACAGCTCTGCTCTTAGCAATTACTTCTGCAAGATGAGTTTCAGAGCTACAGGTGCTCATGGCTGTGGAACCTTTCATCATTTTTCATCCAGACAGGGTCTGCCTGAGGACAAACCCAACATTTATGCCTAAAGTAGTGTCCAGTGTGGCTCTTAACAAAGCCATCCATCTGCCAACCTTTTACCCGAATCCACAGAACAAGGGGGAGAGAATTCTGCATACTTTGGACATACACAGACAGCTTAGATTCTACTTGGACAGAACCAAAGCTTTCAGGAAGACAGAGCAATTACTAGTGGCATATGCTGCAGGATCACAAGGAAAGCCTATCTCAAAGCAGACTATTTCTAAGTGGTTAGGCCACTGCATTTGTTTCTGCTACTTACACCATGGCAAACCAGTGCCTAAGGGCATTAGGCCTCATTCCACCAGAGCTGCAGCCACCTCAGCAGCCTTTCTCAGGGGAGTACCAACCAGAGACATTTTAGAAGTGGCTACTTGGAGTTCAGTGCACACCTTTACAAAGCATTATCATCTACCACTCTACTCTAAATCCAGGGCAGGCTTTGCCACTGCAGTTCTGCAGGGTCTCATAGCCGCTCCTACTGCTGTCTAGTTCCAGACTCCCAACCATAGCTTTGGGACTCTACCCAAATGTAATGACTGTAACAGTGAAACATGAAGAACATAGTACAGTTGTGTACACTTACCATAAATGTAGATGTTCGAGTGTATTCACTGTTGCAGTCCAGGTTACCCACCCGCCTTCCCCCTTTTTTCTTTTGGATCTTATCTTTCCTTCTCTGATTTATACTACCTATGTGGTGTATTTGCTTATAGATGAAGGTAAAATTTATATTGGTGTATTTCTGAATATATATATAAAGTCTAGCTACCCTTTTTGGGGGCACCTGACATCTGGGGAAAGAAAAATTGAAGAAAATGGCGTCGGCTGCTTCTTTTATACTCCTGACGACCTGACATCAGGGAAGGGGTGACAGCAGCTGAAGCAGGACCCTAGACTTTGGAATTCAGGCCGGTTGAGGGCAACCTGCCAGCAGGATTACCCAAATGTAATGACTGCAACAGTGAATACACTCGAACATCTACATTTATGGTAAGTGTACACAACTGTACTTTGCTCTTACAGATCCTTTTGGAACCTGACAAAACTGGATTGAGAACAGATGACATCAGCATTCATAAAGGCTCGGTTGCAGCATTGGTTAACCTAAGCCACACCCCCCTGAATAGGACAATTAGAGAAGAGACCCTATCCACCTCTAAAGCTGCTGCTCCTCCGATGGGCCCTGTTTCAGCTCCTGTAATGTTAAAATCAGTATCACAGCCTGCACCAACGACATTGATGCTGACAAATACCATTTATTTGATGTTTATGTCATTTGCATTGGTGAAGACTTTGTCACCGATGCTGTCAGTGCAGGGGACCACTAGAGTTAACACCAAGCACTCTGTGCCAATCCTTACCCATATGTTGTCGGGACTGTTATCGACCTTGATGCTCAATCTTTCAACACCAAAATTTTCATTGGTGACTTTGCCTCTGGAGATTTATGTGCCTGTAGTCAGCACCAGTGATCATTCTATGATGCCAACATGGATGCAGTCAGTATCAGTTGTCTCAGGCCTGAATTCTTCAGTTGGCATATCAACACAGAGGAGATTTGAGGCAGCTGCTTTGCAAAAGCAGGTGCAGGCTACATTGGTTCCATCCCTAGGTAGTGTCATGGCTGAAGCATGTAGCTACACATCATCCTTATTTCCACAGGAAAGTGGATCTCATAGGTTTAAATTGCTGAGGACTAGGACAGGCCAGGTAAGGAAGAGGCAGTGTAACATGAAGTACCTAGATTCTCCTTTAGAGTCCCTCCAAGAAAGATTTTGACAGGAGGTTCCATCAAATCCCCTCCTGAAGGCACCACATGTGGTGCAGTCTTGGAGATGATGAGACAGAAGGGATCCTGGCCCATGGATCCCACCTACCTGGAGGAAGAGATTTTGCAGGAGGCCTATAGATCTTCTCCCCAGTGGCCTGGGTAGTGCTACACCCCAATAAGATTGTAGACATGGTGTGCACCAAAGTATGGAAAGCGCAAGAAGTGGCTTAGCCTATCTTCCAAAAACTGGCTATAGTGCTGTGAACCTCCAAAGACAGACAGCATTGTAACAAAGGACTACTTGTAGATTCCACAGTGGTGTCTGCTGTTACCAAATATGAGGTCCCAGTGGACACTCAAACTATCCATCCTTCTAAAACATAATCTCTGATGATGGATAAACTTCAGCTGTGCATTTATAATGCCACTATGTTTTCAATCAGGCCTTTGAACTACCTGATGCTTATTTTTCATTTTCAGAGGGATTTAGTAGAAAAAAAATCAGATACTGTGAAACAGTTGCCTCTGTGTGATCTGAGAAAACAGTTGGAGACCTAAGTGGGAACAATTACATCTGTCTCTTCACTGGCCATATGCTTGATTCATAATGCAGTGAGTGGTGCAGCTAAAATAGAAAGCTAAGGGATTGCAAAGTGGTGATAGACCTGGATGCACCTCACTGACTTTGCAAACCACTTCAAGGTAGCATTTTTCAGTGGTCCCTTTGATGGAATCTTCTTGTTTTGGCAAAAGGTCAAAGACAAGCTGCTGCACTGTGAGCCAGATGGCAAAATATTTACTGATGTTGGGGTAAAATTTTCAGCCATGCAACAAGTTCATTCAAAGTAACCAAAAAAGGAATCAAAAATATATGGTTTCAAAAGTCCCAATAGCCCCAGCACAGATAACAGTACGAGAGAGGATCCTGTGGTGATAGGGACTTTTCATCTGATTGCTGCCCTAGAGGCAGAGGTAGCTCACACCAACAGTGATTCATGGAATCCTTTTGAGGATCCCATCAGTATGCTCCCTGAAAGGTTGCTCTACTGTCCCACTTTGGAGGCAGTCAGAGGACAGACAACTTTCCGTTTAAATTCTGCCCAAATGGTTGGCCATCAAGCAGGACAAGTGGATAAGGAAATTTTTTTCCAGCAGCTGCTCAGTACCATTATCAACAATGCCTAAACATCTGCCTTTACACCCCTCTTTAGCAGTTCCAACCCATGATAGTAGACTGGCACAACAGCATGCAGTTAACTAACAGGTACACCAAATCCTTAAACTTGTGGTCTTAAGAAGAATCGCAAAGTGAGTGGAATAATACCATTGTACTGTTCCCATTCCTGATGAGTCTATAAGGTTTTTCAACAACTTCTCAAAGTGAAATAACATATCTAGTTTTAATTCATATCCCATGCCCAAGTAAACAAACTATTTTAAAGGTTGGGCAAATCTAAGTTTCTATTTTCTTTAGACCAAACCAGTAGTTATTGGTAAATTCCAAATTCTCTAGAAGCTAAGGAATACAAATGACATTTTCTACACCAGAGGGACTCTCATTCTCTACATGCTTTTTTGGCTTCCATGGAGTACCTGCAACATTCCAGAGGCTGATGGACAAAATCTGTAAACCCCAATACCAGATATGCTGTAACATACCTAGATGATGTAATAATATTATCTGAAGACTGGGAAAACCATCTCCCTGAAGCTTAAGCAGTTCTAGATTAATTGCATCTGAATGTGTTGACTACTAATCCAGCGAACTGAAAGTTAAGCATGGCACAAGCCCATTACTATGGCTGTATAGTAGGTGAAGGAATAGTGAAACTGCAGGCTGAGATAGTTTCAGCAGTGTACAGCTAGCCCATACCTATCACTAAAAAATAAATTAAGGCTGTTAAGGCCTACCCAGCTATTAATATGAACTTATTACAAGCTTTGCTACTATTGCTTACCCGCATGACTGATTTGGTCAAGGGTAAGGACCCATTGAAAGGTAAGTGGACAGCTGTATTAGAACAAGCCTTTAGGTAACTAAAAGGTATACTGTGTTCAGAGCCAGTTTTTATAACACCAGGTTTTCCAAACAATTATTGAAATACATATAGATGCCTCTGAACTAGGCAAGGGTGCGGTATGGTTTCAAATTTTAGAGATTAATTTTCGACTTGCTACATCAACAGAAAGTTCAACAATGCTGAGAAATGCTAGTAAGCTTTAGACAAGGGAGTAGTTTGCCATTAATTGGGCCCACAACACTCTAAAATAATAAATTATATTATTTATGGATTATGCCCCCATGAATCTATGGTGGCTCTGTAAAAAATAAGACTGTAACCTCAGACTCTTGAGAATGGCTTAACCACACCCCTCCCAAGCATTTTAAATTTCTCAATGCCACATAATCCATTAAACATTAAACTGTCCTTTAAATATATATGGGGGTGCCTGTCAAGATTGGAACCAGTGGTTCATAGTTCTGCACTGGTGGTGGTGGTGATGATGGTGGTGGGGTCAGGTTATGTGGTACAGAAGTGACTGCTAAGACAGAGAAATATAGTTCTAATAGCAGAAGAGACTGTGTCAGAGGGTCTGAATCAGGCAAACATCTGTGTAGCATTTAATAGACATCAGCTGTGTAGAGCTATATCTTGGCCAAAACTCCTTAAGGAAGGAGATTTCTTGACCTCTAAGATACAGAGAATTACCAGTGGTTTCCAAATATTTTATATAAAGGGAAAAAGCAGACTTGAGAAGAGGCAGAGAAATTGTCAAAAGCTGAGAGTTCAGAAGTGGTAGAGAAGTCCCTACTGTGTGGGTGTCAGTCAGCCAGACTGAAAACATGCTGAGAGTTATTGTAGTGCATGAGCAAAGAGACCGAGAGAAGGACATGCATTTAGCTCTGTGGAATACTTACTGAACAAATTATTGTTTAATTTAATAACTGACTTGAGACTATAGACTTCAGCCAAATGTTTGTTAATTCCTTCTGACTTTGTTGCTTTTCAAAAGTGCATTTTTTATGCTGGCTGAATGAAGCATATTTCAGTTCATTTGTACAAAAAAAGTCAAAACTGAGTCAACTGATGCTACCAATAGCCCAGTCTTCCTGTTTAATGACTAAATTGTTGAGGTAATTTCATTTGAAATAATATGTGTGCAAGAGTTTACACATATATCTGGAATAGAAATAGGGAAGTATCATAAGTACACCTTGATAATCAATATTTGTCTTCTGACTTCTGCATAGTAGAAAGACATTGTGTCTTGAAGATGAAGCAACATCTTAGAACATAGGGAAAAGGCATGCTGAAACTCAACTTAGGGAAGCAAAGAAAATGCTCACCATGTGATCCGGTACGCGGGAGAAGCCATTGATATTCCATTATACTTTCATTCCACCAGTTCAGTTAACTTAAGAACTTAGCAGAAACAGGTTTCACTGGAAAGAAAAAGATTGTGTATTACCTGTTATCTAACGCAAAGTATATATTTACTTTCAAGAAATTATTTAGAACCACAGCATACTGTCTGGATCACAGAAGTACTGAGCGTATTTTTCTATTTAAGACTGTTGCTTTAATTATGTTTTCAAACACTGTGCTTATAAACAAAACATTTTGGTGTGGTGGCAGGATTGTTTATGGAGTACATGCTCATCCTAATAACCGCATGCAGAATCAGAATGCTTGGAAATTAATTTATAATTCAGTTGGTTCAGTGCATTGCATTTTCTGTATGTATTCATTCAGGTGACAGATTAATGTATAAACTGCAAATCTCCAGTTTACTGAGTCAAAGTTAATCTTTATAGCGAACAGGTCATTGAGCTGGTCTGTGTTACTTGGAGGAAGTTTTCTACAGTGTCACTGATGGTTTGTTTTAATTTAACAGAAAGAACGATTTGTAAAGCTTCTCGACCAGCTGCACAACTCCCTTAGGATTGACTTATCAATGTATCGGGTAAGTGGCATAATGTTTACTGCATAATACGACATGTGAGCAAAAGCAATAAAAATTCACATAACTTGTACTGTCAAACATCAGAGGTAAGAATTACTTTATTGTGCCTTCTGCCAATGATCAGAGGTACACTAGACTGTAAGTCTAACCAACTTTCTACTCTAGCTGGACAACAAATTCTTCCCACTTATCCATAAACTTTATAAACCCACCAAAACTTAATGGCTGTCCACTGAACTCCAACATCTTTTAACTCTAAGGGATGAAGCATGGCAAAAATGGAAACTAATTCCCACAAGTGGCAACCATACATACTTCATACTCTTGCATAACCTAGCCAAGATGCCCATCAGAAGGCATAAATGAAATCTCCAAACAAAGAAGCAAATTACCCTCTTGCATTTCCCCAAACACTTTTGGAAAGAGGTTAACCTACTTACAGGAAGAAATCCTCTTCATGATACCCTTCTAAAAGCACCATTCAATGTGGTACAGCAAAACTTTCTCCAGAAATTTTCCTTAAACAATTCAGCAATCTCTCATCAATAAACTCCTCACCTCCCACAGGTCATGCATTGTCCACCCCACCTCCATTCATCCCCTTCTTTCACTTCAGATGCATATGTCGCAAAGTTGTCTTTTATTCTGCTTGAAAATATTTCCACTCACACCCCTTGTGGATCTGACAACATAACCCCCTGGTTCCTATATCACTGCAGCGAGCATCTATGTTTTTCTGTCACTCACATATATAATCTATGTCTCACACAAAACATCATGTCACAGATTTGGAAGACTGCTCCAGTTATACCAAAGTAAACCAACCCAAATGGTACCTCTCACTTCCGTCCAACATCCATCCTCTCAATTCTGGGAAATCTTCTTGAAAAGATAGTCTACACACAGTGTTCCCTCTCCGTCTAGCAATACCACCTGCTCTTCTCCAAATAACATGGATTCCGGCCTGGATGAAATACTATCAAAAACAATAAAGACCTACTCACTTAAGGTTGTTGCTCATAAACATATACTACAAAATAAAATAAAATGAAGAGCAAACAACCAAACAGACTGAAAAAACGATAAGTTAATAAAACAAACGATAGAACATGAGTGCTTTCGGGTTAAGTCCTTCTTTAGATGAAATACTATGGCAGCACTTTGGTCCGTAACTGATGACATCCTCCTAAATTCTGATAGGGGCCTACTTACAGGTGCCCTATTTACAGACCTGACAAAGATAGTTGACATCATGATTACTGTCTTTTCCAAAACAAATTGAAATTGGTATCAGTCCAGATGCCGCTCCCTGGTTTAAAAACTTCCTCACTGAGAGACACTTCAGAGTTAAAATAATATCCTCTCAATTAGGATCTGTACCTATTATCAAAGGTGTACCACAAGGGTCCATTCTTGCCCCCCCCCCCCGTTCTCCATATTCATTAACAAACTTCCTTGTGACCTCCCCTGTCTCCTGCTTATTCTCTATACTGATGACATTGTCATTTGCCAGTCAGGTCACTCTCACACCAACACTTATTGCCACTTCTATACAGATATTCTTAAACTCATCTGATGGCTCATAAATCATAAATGACTTTTCAACCCAAACAAGACCAAAACTATGATTTTTTGAACTCCACAGAAAATTCACCAAGCACCTCACTCTTTAACTATCTTTGACCTACACAACCTTTCCATAGAGACAACCCCCACCTACAAATACCTAGGACTGTGGCTTGATCAGTCTCTAAACTTTTATTTCCACATAGACAAAGCAAGATCCAAAGTAAACCCCCTCCTCTTCTGGACCAAAAGGATCTCCCTTTTTCTATTCAAACCAGCCAGAGTAGCCACTGGCAAAGGAGTTCACCTTTCTCATCTTGAATATGGGCTCCCAATTTTTGCTTCTGCCTCCAGGAAAACATTGCCACACTCCAAAGTATCTGTAACAACATTTCATTGCAAACTCATCTGTCTGTGAGCATCACTATATCAACCTAGAAAAAGACAAATGTCTACCCATAAAACAAAGATCTAACCTACATTTAGGATCCTAACTCTTCAAACTACTCTAAATCTACACACTTCATAGGTTCATAGGAGATTATCAGGGTAATGGCTTAAGGGCCCTTACAAGCCTAGCAAATATAATCTGATATTACCCAATATATGGTCCCTAGGGGCAAGAGGATGGCATGGATTTGTGTCTGTCTGTTGAGTATTTTACATATTGCCCCTGTCCATAAGGGACATAGGCACTACCCCAGATTTGAATTTGTGATTCTCCATCCATTGATCCAAATAACTTTTGAAGTGCAGCAGGGAGGGGCTCTGCTTAATGTGAATAGGAAGCCTGCCCTAAAGAAGGTGCAATCTCTGAGACACATATCTGTCTCTCCAGCATGTTTTGTTTGAGTCGCTGACTAAGTTTAGATACCTAGATCAGGTAACCCTTCTGCAGTTTGACTTGCAAATGTGTAGCAGCTCCATCAGGGCTGGATTTGTGTGTGTCTTGCAGGTCAGGGATAGGTCACCCCTTAATAGTCAGTAAAAGACAAAGCAAAGGGATAGGGCTTTTAGTCTAGCCACATAGGTCATGTTGTTTGCACTCTGTATTTTATTTGTGAGGAGCCGCTGAGGTCGCTCCAGCTACTAAGTGACAAAAATGGATCACTTTATTTAATTATTGGTCTAATGAGGGCCGAGTACAGTGGGACTATAATTTCCTTGGATCTGGATACCATATCTTTATGTATACGTTGTGTCACATAAAAGGATTTCCTCACTACTTTGGACACATGGCAGTCAAAGTTCAGGCTACTGCCTATTTGTGTACCTATATCTTTTACCTTTAATCCACTCTAAGGGGCATGCTATTGATGTTGTAATGTGTAAGGCTATTTGATTTCCAAAAGGGTATGATAATGCATTTTTTTACATTTAGTTTTTGGCCATGGTTCTGGAACCAATCATTTACCTTATCTAGACCCCTCCTGAAGGCTACCTACATTGTTGGGGATTCAAACTTTGTCATTCAGAGGCCTTCTGCATTTGCCTTGACTTCAGAGAAGTATATTCCAAAGAGAAGTGGTCCAAGTACTGAGCCCTTTGGCACACCACTAGTAACTGGCTTCTTGCTGGATCTGGATTCACCCACTTTAACCACGTGTTCTGTCCATGAGCCAATTTTCTATCCATCTGGTGACATAGAGATTCATACCCAGTTTTGTGAGTTTATTTCTAATGCCTGAGTGGGGAATTGTGTCAAATGACACATAATTTACTCCCCTTGCAGCTAGACTTCTTGAATAAAACCTCCTTAAACAACCTGAGACACTACTCACAAGCCACACCAACTCTCATTATCGCTTGAGCCAAATTCCACAACACTGTACATTCTTTCTCCTCTCAGTCACCTTCTCTTTGCCAAGCTTTCCTCATCAACATTAAGGAAATCAGCAGTTATTCCAAATTCAGAATGCAGCTCAAAAAGCACTTC
This sequence comes from Protopterus annectens, assembly GCF_019279795.1. Classification (NCBI taxonomy): domain Eukaryota; kingdom Metazoa; phylum Chordata; order Ceratodontiformes; family Protopteridae; genus Protopterus; species Protopterus annectens. The sequence goes on from NC_056747.1 coordinate 464,449,644, forward strand.
TTCTCCCAGATGCTCCTCTTTCAACACAGGACATATCACTTAACCTATCGTCTTTCCAAGTCTCTTCTTGTCTGTCAAGATTCACTGCAGACTGGTCCACTTTATAAACTAATGTAGATATTGTATGTTGCACTTTGCTTGATTGTACATTGCACTGTCCTTCTTCACCAGAATGTATATACACACTTTTTTTCTGTGTAATTAGTCTGAACTGTTCTGTTATTGCTTACATTTCTGTAGTTTTTGTTTGTGAAATTTCACCTGAGCTGAGCCTGAAATTTTTACCCCGGTAAACGAATATAAATATATATATGTGTATATATATGTATATATAAATACATTTATTTTTTGTTTGTGATCCTCCAGAGGTCTTTTGTGGCTCAGCTCTACTGTCAGGTACAACAATAAGCCTAACCTCAGAGGTTCCAACACACCTCTCACCCACTAGCCATTTCTAAGTGTGACTTCTCTTCCTGACCATCTAAATTTACCTAACACTATGGATGTACAATTTCCCACAGTTTCTGCAGCCATCTTGGTTGACATGGGCATCCTAAGACAGTGTAGTAACTGCCTCGTATTCACCATAAACCCTTTGCTCCTAGACCACACAAACTCAACATGTGAGAGATGCAATTATATTAAGAGCCTTGAATCCATGCTCTCTCTCACACACCATTCAGTACATATGACAATGAGTGGGTCATCAGCAAGCACACCTCACGTCCTACTCCACTCAAACCCACATCTCACATACCTACATATTGAAGGTGCTCACCAGAAACATACCTAAACACCAGAGACCTCCCAAACACAAACACAAGTACACTACACATAATACTTCCTCTGCAGAACACAATACAAATAATAGCTCACATACCAGTGTCTCAGCTATCAAGCCCTTAAGACAAAACACAGAACCAAACATATCAGTCATAAGTGATTCCATCGTGAGACACACAGATGTCCCTCTCACCAGACTGGATAAGTAGAAGGTTACAGTCAGCTGTCTGTCTGTCAGGTGCTAGGATCCACCATATCACACATGCACTCAAGTCACTCAACAACAGGTATTGTTGGTGTGAGCAACTTGAGATGTACCTCTCTGGACTATATGAAGGGATACATGATTGAGCTCTCAGACTATGAGTCTCAGGCTGGTATGTCCCTAGCCTTAAGCAGCACTTTACCTTCACCTAGGATGATGCTTCAATACAAACAGAAAATGATTGACTTCAGTAATTGGCTTAGTTTCTGGTGTCATTCCAAGGGGATGCAGTATTTGTCAGCCTGCAATGACATGAACGACAAACCTCGATGCTTTGCCAGAGATGGTCTTCATCTGTCACCACTGGGATTTTGGTTACTGGCCAAGTCCTTTGCCAACCCTATAGTGCCTTTTTTAGTCAGTGTCTGAAGGACAAAATTCCCGATGTAAGAACTCCATCTAAGAACAACCTGAAGGTTTGGCTGCTAAATGCTAGGAGCCTAAACATGAAACTGCATTCACTGGATGCAGTCCTCACCTTGGAAGACATTGACATTTATGCAGTCATGGGGACCTGGTTCAAGGCTGTGGAGACCACCCCAGCCGTATTGGGCTGAACCTCCTTCCACACGTTTAGACCACAAACTATAGGTGTGAAAACTAAAAGAGGTGGTGTATCAATACTCAGTATAGATAAATACACCTCCAGATTGGTTAGACAGCATGATTCCCTGGAGATACTTCAAGTACAATTAACTGTTGGTAGGACAAGTCATTGCCAGCTACAGGACCCCCTACATGAATCAGGACACCCATTCTTCCTATTTGAATCTACTTGAGTCTATCAAGACACATCTGAACACCATGGTTTTGGACGACTTTAACTACCCATTCACTGACTGGGAAAATTACTCATGCGGAAACTCACTTTCCCAAAGATTCCTCGACTTCATTAACTCCAGTGCCCTGGACCACCTAGTTGACACCCCCACAAAGGGTGCCAACATCCTGGATCTAGTGCTTACCAGTATGGGGGATCACTGTAGTAGCCCCACTATGAGGTCTTCCCTGGTGAGATCTGACCATAAATCATTCTCATTCAAAGTTGATATTACACCTGACCCGACCCCCCCCCCCCACCAATAGCACAAACTAAACTAAAAAACTTCTCCAAAGCAGATTATGACCTCTTATGGGGTGGTGTTAATAGCTTCCATGCACCTCCTCCCTCAGATGGAACTGGCAACTATGCTGAGTTCTACACAAATGCTTTACATTGACAGCTAAATAACGGCATTGACTCGGCCGTACCTGATAGGACCAAAACAAGCTTCTCAAGGAAGAGCAAACCTGTCTGGTGGACAACTGCCATTAATAGACTTTACAATAAGAGGAAGAAAGTGCTGTCTAAGAGTAAAATGGAGCAAGCATCAAACTGGAAACACTCCCTTCTCAGCTTAAGCAAGCAAATAAGACTCCTTGTGAAGTCCTCCAAAGCCAACTATGAATCTAAATTAGCTTCTTCAATTAAGGACAGCCATAAGGTGTTCTTTAGTTACATCTGTAACCTAAAAGAAAAGACTCAGATATGTGCCAAACTGGTAGTTAATGATACCACATATACCTAGCCTGTGGGCATTGGTAACCTGTTAGCTGACAGGTTCTGTGAAAACTTCACTCCCCTTTTCCCGCTACACTTAGCCCAAGACATCCCTACCACCTGTACTCTACCCTGTATCTCTAAAGAACAGGTCATGGCCACCCTCTCTAAGGACAGAAATACAGCATCCATGGGACCTGTTAAAATCCAGGTTGTGTCCTACATGGGCTCAAACAAGAATTAACAGTAACATTGGGCACTCTTTTCAATCACAGTCTAAGCACTGGTTTCATCCGGGATGACTGGAAAAAGGCCACCATTATCCCCTTGTACAAAGGCGGTGCTTCCACTGACCCCAAGAACTATAGACCTATTAGCCTTATCTGCAAGGCCATGGAGAGAATCATCATGGACTTTATCAACAAAGACACTTGTAACCTCCAATCACTTGACCCTACTCAATTTGTATTTGTCAAGGGGAGATCTTAACTGTTAAACCTGGAGGACTTCCTCGAGACAGTCACCAAGGACCTTGATGAGGGGAAATCTTTGTATACAGCCTACCTAGACTTATCCAAGGCTTTTGGCTCTGTCTCCCACTCAGGCATAATTGACAAACTCACCCAGTTAAGTATCAACCCGTATATCATTAGACAGGTCACTAACTGGCCCACTGACAGAATCCATATAGTCAAAATAGGGGAATCCACCTCCAACAGCAGACCTGTAACCAGTAATGTTCCACAGGGATCAGTCCTGGGACCTGTAATATTTGGAATATATTTCTCCAAAGTGCAAGCTAAAACTAAAGGTCTATGGCTGACAAAGTTTGCTGATGACTGCAAACTGGGAGCTGTCATAGAATCACTAAACAAAGCCAGCATCCTACATTAGGGTCTTATACAAGCAAATAACCAGTGCCAAAGTCATGGCCTTAAACTCAATGCAAACAAATGCATTATCATCCCTCTTGGTAAGAGCAATGTTCCTGCTAACTACCAGATCAGTAACAACACCCTAAGTATGCACTCAGTGGTGAGAGATCTGGGCACACAAGTTGACAGCAACCTTACCTTTGATCACTATATCCCACAGTGGTAAAAAGGGCATTCTATATTGCTCATCTCATAAGTAAGGGCATTGACAACAGAAAAAGAGAAGTTATAACCTCCCTGTACTCTTCCCTCATCAGGCCAATAATTGAGTACAATGCCCGTTTTGGTGTGTACCTTTCCAAGCACCTGCAGCAATAGGAGAGACCACAAAGGTTCCTCACAAGGAAACTTCAAGGTCTTCAGCATCTTTCCTATGAGGATCATCTAAAATCTCTGCAACTTTATTCTGTTTTATACAGACTATTCAGAGGCAATCTCTGCCTTGCATCTATGACCTTGCTTTATTGGAAATCCTGCATATCTGTAAGTCAAATGATACACGGGTTACTCACTCTAATGGCCTTAGCCTGATATGTGACATTAATGGAACCTGCTAGAGGGACAGGTTTGTATTCTAGAGGTTGCCACACCTTTGGAACAGACTCCCGCTTCATGTCAAGCAGAGCACCTCATTGGCCCAATTCAAACATAATCTGGATGATTAGATGAATAACCGTAAATTCACCCCAGGGGTCCCACCTATGTTCCTCTTGGACTGGGATGATAGGTGCTGATTGTGGAAATCAGGGTAAAACTTGGCTAGACTTGCAAGGGCCTAGTAACCTCCTATGATCCTATGATAAATATAAGCAAGTTTTAAAGAAATAAATATCATCTCAAGAAGCAGATACAGCACACAAAATGAAAATCAGCATTTAAGTTGTAAAGTAACTAATTGAAAAGAGGTTTAGGACAAGTTTCATTTTTTTTGTTTGGGATCAAAAAATGAGAGGGAATTAATGAAAATATTACTTAATAGTAAGCCAAAGCTATTGATAGTTATTGTATTTTCCTCCTATAGGCCACAAATCTCATGTAATTAAGCTGAATCAAGTTTGCCATTTTATGTATATTTCTTCATATGCCTAAATGAGAGAAAATGTGATAAATGCAAAGTAATGAAATTTAGAATCAGCTGCAGGGGAGAAAGAGCAATGATTAATATGCCTCTGCTTCTAACTTTTGGGTATCATAAAGGCAGCAGAAAGGAACATTGATGCTTCCAAAGGAAATTAACATCACCATCTTAATATTGCACACATGGACTGCAGATGGCAGGGAAGTCAGGAATGATTATCTGAATAGGATGGAAGGGAGAATCAGTCAAAGACAGAGAGAGACATACTGTGAGACAGTGTACTTTAATAAGGTATAGGCAGAGCTGATATGTCTCAAGCCAGGCTGCACCATGTATTATATCTAAGTATGCTGTCCTGCAGATGACTTTCAGGAGTTAAGATTTTCTCTTATAGAGCCAGTACTATGGTAGTAGGGCCTTCCAGCTAACTATATGTAATGCCAAGTTCTTCCTTACAAAAAAACACATGACACCACACCAGAAAAAAATTATAAAGTTCTTTACTGATGTCTCCCGTACCTCGGCTTACGCCTTTAAAAGATACATAGATGACTTGATATTCATTTGTAAAGGGGAAATGGATGAATTTGGCGACTTCATATCCCTACTGCAGGAGAACAATTTTGGCTTCAAGTTCACCTATCACACCAATAGAATAGTGACACAGTATTTGGATCTCGAGTTTTATATTAATGAGCATTTTAAAGTGCCATTCAGACCGTTTGTTAAGAGAACTGCTGCCAATAATTTTTTGGCAGCAGACAGTATGCACGCCCCACATTTAATAGCTTCTTTACCCTATGGTGAATGTCTTCACATTGCCAATAATACTTCTAATAAAGTGGACTTGACAGACGAATTTGATAAAGTAAGGAATAGGTTGAACAGTAGGGGATACTCGAAGAGTGTGTTAAGTACAGCAGAGAACAAGGTCAAAAAGAGGTTGGGGCTAGCACATCGAAAGGAAAACATTATCGCTGGCACAAAGGGGTACATTAAGCAGTTTAGGGAGAAAGATAAGGATCAGGAAGCTTTATTTTATGTGAGTAAATTTTCCCCTTTTTCTGACACACAGAGGATGTTAGTTCATAAATATTGGCCCATTGTTCTTAGTGATGATAAATATGGTAAAATCGTTCCGGAGAAGGTCATATTTTCCTACAGCAGAGCCAAGAACTTAAAAGAACTATTGTCCACAGGTAAATTGGGCAATAAACAAGGCAAGAAAGGAAGTTATCAGTGTGGAAAGTGCATTGTGTGTAGGAAAATTAAAAATCTACATGGCATGAACATCAGTGGAAAGATGTATACTGCAAGGGAGTTTTATAACTGTTACACCAGATGAGTAGTATATATTATTGGTTGTGGATGTACCCCAACCATGTGATATGTAGGGCAGACTAAAAGAGCTGTCAAAAAGAGGATCATGGAGCATTTGTGGGACATCAGACGGGCAAGGATGGATAGTCCCATTGCAGAACATTTCATTGAGGCCCAAGGGGGCTCTGATGAAACTTTCTTTTTTGATGTGCTGGCTAGACCAAAACCACAGAGGGAAGGACAAGTAGCAGGAAATTTGACTCTATTGGAAACAGAATGTATTATTAATTTTAGAACTTTACATCCTAGGGGGTTAAACATGGAATTGGATTTAAAAATTAATAGTCAACAACAGAATGCACATATACATTTTTGCTATGGGGATTTGTAATATGCAACTATATTTATTGTAAGAACATGTGTCTGTGTTCCCTCCAGCATTGTGACTCGGTAGGGGTATGACTAATAGGACAAGTTTTGGTATAGTACTGAAGGTCATACTTTTTTGCATGTTTCTTATAGTTCTTATTATACTCATTCACACTGGTATTAGAATGTTTATTTTAAATTTTAAATATATGTATAATTTTTTTGAACTAAGATGTAAAGGGTTTCAATAATGTGGAATAATAATAATATATAAAAGGTATGCATTGAATAATATATGCATTCAAATTGTCATTTGCTTGTGTCAATAAGTATGGGTTCTTTAAGAATGGGATTGTTTCTTCACTGTTTGATTGTTACATTGAGGAATTGAATTGTATAAATGGATGCTGCTTGGTGTAAAAACATATTCCTAGAAGGCGTAAGCCAAGGTACTGGAGCCATCAGTAAAGAACTTTATAATTTTTTTCTGGTGTGGTGTTGTGTGTTTCTTTGGATATTTTGGGACTATTGTGTGTTTTTGCAAGTTCTTCCTTACTGCAACTGTCACTCCGCCATCATGGTGTACAGCTTGCTAAAGTCTGCTTATGAGAACAAGCCTAATGTTTGAGTTGTTCCACCAAGCCTCTTACTCTTTTTGTGATGTAGGTATATTTTTTTCATTATTATTTATTTTGCCATTTTTGTCCGTAAATATTTTCTAGACTCTTTTTCTTGGAGAAAAATTCAATATACTTTTAACTGTCGAATCTGTTCTGAAATACTGTCACTCCACCATGTGCTTCCTTTGCATTGTGTAGTGATATAGGGTCATAACTGTCAAATGTCTTTGATTTTACAGAATATCCTTGATTTTGCCTCATATTTTTGCTCTGTCCTTGTAAAATGTTTACTTTGTGTTAAATCACCAAAGATTAACGTTGGTCAGTAATGCTAAGCATTAGAATTTCATACTTCTTATTGTTCAGAGAATAAATATGAATGCAAAACCTGTTGCTTTTTTAATTTATTGGTGTAATGATTTTTGGGGTCTTGTCTCTTCAGTATTTTTGGCTTTGTCCCTGATTCTTGAGGAAAGAAATTGAGAGCGATGAATATTATGATGTGTTTCTTTCTGCTTTTGACAGAACCATGATATAGTGGTCTCTTAGATTTCTGCATGTAATTTATTGATGATGATGTTACTAGGTTATTAGGCAAATGACCACTAGGGTCCTTACATGCCACTCACTCACTCAACCCAAAGCCATCTGGATCCCAACTATCAGGGGGCACCTATACGGGGGGGCACAGGAATTTGTAGGGGGGATGTTAGGATAATACATTTTTTATTGATGGACTCAGTCCATAAAGGACATGGGGGCCAGACTGGGGGCAAATTTACAATTTCCCATCCAGTTGACTAGGTTTTGTTTGAATAGGGTCAGGGAAAAACTATGTTTTACATGGATGTGGAACCTATTCCATAGTGTGTAGATCCTTTGGGACACATATCGCCTCTCCACCATGTTCTGTTTAAGTCACAAGCAAAGTTCAGAACCCTGGATCTGGTGTTTCTTGTACTGTTTGTTTTGCCCATGTGCAACAGATACATTAGGGCTAGGCAAAGCTCCTCAGCAACCTGTAGGAAACTGAATACAGAGACATAATTATTTTGTGATCAGGATAGAACGTGATATTCATGCCTTGAATTCTCGAGGTGAGAACCCTTTGTGGGCATTCCAGCTGTTGCAAGTGTCTGGTTATATACATGCCAAAGGAGGGGCATTGTGCTCAGTGATAGGTCTGATAAAGGTTGAGAAGAGTGGTATTATCACTTTAGCTAGCAGATGTAGAAGACTCTTTCTTTCTGATACCCTCCCTGTGGGAGGAATAAAGATGAGTGTTCTTCTTCTTTAAAACAAGAACACTCATCCAGGTACATACTTAACTGAATAAACAACTTGAAACCTCAACACAGTGTTTTTATTAGCATTAAGTAGGCATGACCTTCCCTTAACAAAGACAGATTGGGATGGGTCCAGTGCCAATGTCCTTGTTTATCATTTCCATAATAATTTGTTCCTTGGCTTTGACTATTAGGCTCATTAGGCTGATGGGTCTGTAGTTCCCTGGATTGGTTAATGGTCTACCCTTGAGGAGGGAATGACTGTTGCAGTCCTCCATTCACTTGAAATCTAACCTGTTTTGAGGCTGTAGTTGAAGAGTTCCTCAAGTGGTCCTGGTAGGTCCTGTTCTAGATTGTTTAGGACCCAACCTGGGATGTTGTCAGCACCCACAGTGATGGTGTTCTTGGCTGTAATGAGTGTTACCAGCATCTGGTCCCTGGTAATAGTTGGGGGAAGTATGTTGGAGGGGCATTTTACCTGGAGGACCTGTAAGGGGGTGGTGGGTGAAGTTTAAGCTGAATTTATCATAGGTTCATAGGTAGGTACTAGGCTATCTGCCCAAAGGCATTTATAAGCCTAGCCAGAATGTTTTGGCTTTCGCTGACCCCTTAGATTAGTTCCCTGTGCCTCTGTCCAGCAGAGCCACTGAAGTGATCCCTGGGGTAAACTTTCTGTTTCCCATGCACTCATCAAGGTTTCTCTTGAAGATGTTAGCGAAGAGCTCTGCCTAATGTAGATTGGAATCTTGTTCCAAAGCATGGGAAGTCTCTGGGACAGGAATCTATCTCACCAGCATGTCCTATTTATTGTTGTGGTGAGATTTAGATCCCTAGAGCATGTGGCTCGAGGGGATATGGTTTTCTTTAGGTGGAGCATGTCCAACAATTCTGGGTTGGACATGGCCTTGTATGTAAGGCAGAGCTCACCTCTGAGTAGGCAGTATGCAACCGAGTACAGCTGGAGTTTCTTCAGTCGAGCTGCATAGGGCATCTGTTTGAGGCCAGTGATCCTCTTGGTGAGGTACTTCTGTGGTCTTTCCAGCTATTGCAGGTGTCGTGTAAGGTACATCCCAAATGGGGCATTGTACTCTATGATGGGTCTGATGAGTGATGAGTAGAGGGGCACAATGACCTCTTTTGATCTGTATGCAAACCCGTTTGTAATTAGATGGGCCACATAGAAGGATTTTCTAACCACTTTGGCAATGTGATTATCAAAGGAGAGATTACTATCTACTTGGGTCCCCAGATCTCTTATTACGTCTTCCGTATTTAGGGGACTACCACCTATGTGGTAGTTTGTGGGTACTTTGTTTTTTCCAAAGGGGATAACTATGCACTTTTTGGCATTTAGCTTGAGGTCATGATTTTGACACCAGGTATCCATCTCGGTGAGACCCTTTTGGAGGATGTCTGTGTCAGCCGGAATGTCGATTATCGCCCATAGTGTGCAGTAGTCTGCGAACTTGGTCAGCCATAGGCCTCCTGTGCTTGCTTGTACCTCTGAGAAGTATATGCCGAACAGGAGGGGTCCTAGGACTGAGCCCTGTGGAATGTCACTTGTAACCGGTTTAGAGTCAGGACCTAGCTCCCGCAACTCTCACCATGTGATTTCTGTCCATGATCTAGTTAGCAACCCATCTTGTGATGTAGGGGTTTATGTTCAGACTGGTGAGCTTGTCTATAATACCAGAATGGGGAATGGTATTGAAGGCCTTTGCGAGGTCTAGGTAGGCTGTGTGTACCACCTTTCCTTTGTCTATAGCCTTGGTAACTGTCTCAAAGAAGTCCACCAGGTTCAGGAGGCATGATCTGCCCTTAAAAAAGCCGGACCGGGTAGGGTCCAGTGTTTGCAGGTTCCCAATGTCTCTGTTAATGAGTTCCATGATGATGCGCTCCATAGCCTTGCAGACCAAGCTAGTCAGACTTATAGGACAATAGTTCCTGGGGACTGTTGTGGCGCCACCTTTGTGGAGCAGAATAATCATTGCTGTGCACCACTCTATGGGTATGTAGCCCGTGGAGAGGCTGAGTTTGAACAGTGTGTTTAAGTGAGGAGTTAGTTTGTCTTTGAGCTCATGTAGCATGCAGCCTGGGACACCGTCTGGTCCCATTGATGCTGTGTTTTTGGCTTTGCAGAGGGCTGTTTTAACCTGAGTGTCTGTGATTTCAGGGGCTCTACATTCTTCTGGTATGGTTATGGGCCCTTTTGGGAGTGGGAGAGGAGTGAAGTTTGCACTGAACCTGTCTGCCAGGATGTTGGCGATATCAGTCGGTTCGGTGTATTTTTTGCCATTCTGCACTAACTCTGAGCAGATCTGAGCATTGCTACTTACATTCTTGACATAGCTAAATAATGCCTTGTGGTTATCTTTGGAGTCCTTGGCAATTTTTCTTTTGAAGCTCGCCTTGGATGATTTTATGAGGGATCATAGTTTCTTGCTGATACTGATCAGGGATGTCTTCCCTTCCTGGGATTTTACTCTTTTCTGTACTAGTTTCCACCTTCCATTATATAGGTTGTTTATGGCAGGGGTCCACCAGACTGGTTTTCTTTTCTTGGAGGAAAGAGTCTTGGTTTTGCTTGGGATAGCACGATCCATGCATTCTTGTAGGTGCCCGTAGAATGCATTAGTAAAGGATTTTGCAGCTTGGACAGCGTTATCCTTTAGCAAGGGGGCTTTGAAACTTTCCACCTTGGTCTTAAGTAACATGAAGTTTGCTTTTGAAAAGTTTTCCATTGTGGTTTCATTGTCCAGGAGTGAGGGGAGGGGGTGTGGATAGCCAAAGTGATTTGTTTATGGTCAGATCTAACCAGTGAGAGGTTGACCTCTGGTGTGGAACACCAGTCGCCCATGTTGGTGATGACCAGGTCCAATATGTTGTCACCTCTGGTGGGAGTGTTGACCAGTTGATCCACGGTGTTTGAGTTTATAAATTCTAGGAAATGTTGGGCAAGGAAGTTAGTACTTGAGTAGTTCTCCCAGTTAATGTTTGGGTAATTGAAATCGTCCAATATTAGGGTGTTTGGTAGGACTTTTATGTTTCCCAGTGTTTCCAGAAACACAGAATGGGGTTCCTGGGACATGGTGGGTGATCTGTAGCAAGCTACAATTTGAATTGCAGTTTTTCCTGTTGTTAGTTGCACGTGGATGATCTCTGAAGCATTGTGCTGTGCCACTAACCTGGAGGTGTGGGTATCCTTGATGAATATGGATACGCCCCCGCCTTTTGTATTTTGGTCTGGGTTCTGTGGCCGAAATGTATGGTATGAGTTGTAGCCTGGTAGTGCTGGGGTGCTCTCTAGAGCCTTAAACCAGGTTTCTGTTACTGCACACATGTCGATGTTCTCCATACTAAGGAGTGCCTCGAGTGTGTGCATTTTGAGGTCTAGACTTCTGGCATTGAGTAGCATTACCCTCAGTTTTTTGTTACTTGTGCTATTTACGGCAGTGGGTTTGTCTTTTGAGCCTTGCCTAAAAAGGCACTATGGGGGTGGCAAGAGCCTTGGCCAGTATTCGAAAGCCTAAGGGTGACAGGTGCAAGCTGTCTCTAGCAAAGCAGCGTGGCTTGTCGAGCATGTCATCCCAGGTGGACAGACACTGGATCCCCTTTGAATGACACCAGAAACTTAACCAATTGTTGAAATTGATAATTTTTTCTTTATACCGTGGTATCATTCTTGGCAAGGGCATGATGCTACTCAAGGTCAGGGTCATACCGGCCTGGACTACGTGATCAGATAGCTCTTCCATGTCTCTTTTCATGTAGTCCAGGGAGGTACGGCTCAGGTCATTCACACCAACATGGACAATGACAGAGTCATATTTGTACTTGTTCTGGAGTGACCTGAGTGCTTGTGTTATATGGTGGATCCTAGAACCTGACAGGCAGCTAACTTTAACCTTCTCCTTATTCAGCCTAGTGAGTGTAATGTCAGTCTGCCTGACTATAGAGTCACCTATTAATAGTATGTTTGGTAGGTTATTTTGCCTTAAGGACTGTGATTGCGTGGCACACTGGTTTTGTGAAGTATGTGTTTCGTGATTTGTGTTGGGGGGTGGAGGTTGCTTGGATGTCTGCTTTGGAGGTCTCTGTTGCTTTTGCAGTTTTATTTAGAGCCGCAGAGTATGTTTTCGTGTATTTATGTGTGTTTTTTGTTGGTGCTGGTTTAATGAGTCTATGTGAGACTGGTGGTGTGATGCAAGTATTTCCCTTCTCCTCTTGACTGTCTAATCCATTCTTGGGTTGAGAGAGCTTAGCCTCCAGTTTGGCTGTATAATTGCATCTCTCGCATGTATTAGTGTTTGGTGGTAGTAGGAGAGGGTTGTCTGTGTACATGAGGCAGTTGTAACATTGCCTCAAAATGCCCAGATTCACCAGTTGGACTGGAGAGTACACCTGAAACTGCCCTTTGGACATGCCTGGATAGGTACAGTGAACTGTTTTACTGAATGGCTGGTAAGGTAAAATAGAGAGCTTTGTCCTTCTGTACAGTATAGGGGGGGTTTAGTGCTAGGGTTTATAAGTGCTTGTTATGAGTTTTGAGCAAGTGCCGGGCTGAGAAATGAATGGCTTGAGTGCTTAAGTTGAAATTTTATCTAGTTCCAAGGGAAACATTGAAGAGGAGACTTTGTGGAGCCGGGGATAGTTATACCCTAGCTAACTGGTGCTGCCTGGCGTGCAAAACCGGGCAAATGCATTTTTTATAGCAGGGAAATGAAAGAGATAGAAATTGGCCCAAAATGACCAATAAACTACTAATTTCTGGGCTGAAACCACTCCTCCAGGGACAGATAGGCTGCTCAAAGCTCCTCTCTCTCCCAGGTGAACAGAGAAACTTCCTTCTATCCAAGTAAGAAGTATGGGCAAACACAGAGATTTGTAACACAGCCCTAAATTCAGCACTAAACTGAAAACTGGACTATACTAGCTTAGAAAGGCAGAAACAAGTATATATATATATATTTTTTTCAGAAAATAAAGCAGATACAATAAAAACAACACTTTAAATGCACAGAAAAGGATACTTATTGTTATATATCTCGGATCGGAGTTGTAGTCAATGCTCCTAGTAATAAAGTAGGAAGAAACACAAATACAGTAAAAGCAGATGAATAAAGTGCAATTTATATATATATATATATATATATATATATATATATATATATATATATATATATATATATATATATATATATATATATATATATATATAAAAGCAATAGAAAACGAACAAACTGATTTAAACAAGTTACCAATTAACCAGAAAAAAGCTCAAAACTTTGCAGCAGAATAAATAAAACTGAGTACTTTTAAGAAGAGGCAAAAGCAAAATAAAGTAGGAGGAAACACAAATACAGTAAAACCAGATGAATAAAGTGCAATTTTCTTTTTGTTAGTAAAGTGCAAGGAGAGAGGAAGGAAGAACCTAGGTGGGTTGGCCTTCTCAAATCTTTTCTCTGTATTAAGTAGAGTGAACACTAGACTCAGAATATGATCTCGCTGTACTCGGTTAAGTGAGCAAATGAGATGGACCCAGGTGGAGTGTTCAAATACAGGCTTACAGGAGGGGCGGGCAATTCCGGAGCCACCAACACTAACACCAATACAAGAACACGGAGGGTGGATGGGGAATTAACTGCAGAGAGACACACACAGCACACTGTTCAATGAAACAATTAGGTAACAGAAAAAATGAAATACAGTACTTTTAAAACTGCAAGTTTGTACTTAACAGAAAAAAGATACATTTTCAATCTATAACGCTCTTTCCAGTGGCAAGAATCAAACCTTGCACTTTATGGTTAACAGGCATGCACCTTAACCACTGTGCCACTTGGCCTTTCAGGTGAGCCAGTAGATTTGCTATATCACCCTGATAGATGAACATGTTACCATTCACCACCAGTTCAGCACACTGCTGTGTGTTTCCTTTAAGGTTGTGGACATAGCTGAAGAAGGCCGTGTGATTGTCCTTAGCCTGCAACACTACCTTGACCTTGTCATTAGTCTTGTTGGATGTAATTAGACCTCTTAGTTTCTTGTTTAGTTGTGTAAGAGAACAATTGTCTTCAAGTGAGTTGCTTTTCCTGAGTTTTGTCATGTGTTTTTGCTTTTCTTTTATTATATATCCCACTAGCTGGGTTTGTTTTAGGTTTATTTCTGGTAGGTATGGCATTGTCTATGAAGCCATTCACATGTTTGTATAGGGACTCTGTGAATGCTTCTGCGTAGGAAGCTGTGGTCTCAGGGGTTAGGGGAAGCCTTGAATTTTGACAAATTGTCACTTAATAAGATGTAGCTTGCCTTAGAATAGTTCCTAATTGTTACTGGTTTGTCTGAGATTTCCAGGTTCCTTTTTACTTCAAAAGGGACAGCTTTATGATCCAATTTCACTAGTGAGGCCATGACAGGGGGTGCAGTGCTCTCCCATGTTGATGAGTACCAGATCCAGTATGTTCACTCCTCTTGTTGGAGTGTGCACTATCTGTTCCAGGGTGTTTGTATTAATAAAGTCTAGGAAGAATTATACCTGTGAGTTTTAGGCAATGTAAGTTTTCCAGTCTACAGAGGGGTAGTTGAAATCACCCACGAATAGGGTGTTTGTATGGTGAGCACTTATAGTAGGTTTAGGTAACAGTCATGAGATTTTAGGGACAGAAATGGTGATCTGTAGCTAGCCATGATATGGTGAGGGACCATATCTTTGGTGACTTGTTTTTGTATGAGCTCCATGGTGTCATCCTGTTTAACCAACCTTGGAGTTATGTTTGTTGCTAATGTAGATCAAGACTTCTCCACCTTTGGCCCCAGTCTGTGCTGCTGTTGGTCTAAATGCATAGAAGGCACTGTAGCCGTGCCCTGCAGGAGTACTTTCTATGGCTTTAAGTCAAGTCTCAGTCATGGCACAGATGTTTAAATTCTCCGAAGTGAGGAGGGCTTGAAGGGTATGGAGTTTTTTGTTTAGGCTCCTAGCATTGAGCGGTAATACCTTAAGGTTGCTGGAAACATTTTTCACTATGTTGGTAGTTTTGTGTTTTTGGTAATGCCTAAAAATGCTCTGAGATGGTGTGTGGGGTGGGGGGTGGGGGCAGGTGCAGCTCATCCTTTGCAAAGCAATGTGGTCTGTTGACCATGTCCTCCCATGCTAGCAGATATTGAATCATCCTGAAGTGACACCAGAAGCTAAGACAATTATTAAAAACAAATCATTTTATGTTCATACTGTGTCATCATTGATGAAGGTAGAATTCTGCTCAATGCAAAGCTCATACTTGTCTCTGACACATATTATGACAGATCCGTTATGTCTCTTTTTATATATTTCAGTGAGGTACATCTCATGTCATTTACACCCATGTGGAGTATGATAGAATCATACTGGTAGCTGGGGTGCAGTGACTTGAATGTGTGTATGATATTGTGGATCTTGGCTTCAGAAATGCAATTAATCATTTCCTTGTCTAAGCTGGTGAGTGGGGCATGTGTGTGTCAGTGATAAGAGTATTAGGTGAAGTATGTGCTTGTCTTTTGGGCTTTACCCTTGGGGGACTGTTGGGTGTAGGCTTATGTGAGATGTTTGGTGTTTCATTTGGTGTGTGTTTTTGGTTATTTTTAAAGAGCAGTGTTGCCATTAGGTAGCTTTGGAGTATTTTGAGATTTGGTAAGGTTTATTTTAAGCTTCACAGCATAAGACAATCTGCATGTATGGTGAGCAGCTTGTGAAGGGATGTAGTGTGGGTATTCTTGACAGCATCATTTGTACACAAGATTCTTGCCTCCAAGGAAGTTGTGTTGCATACTGTTTTACTTTCTTCAATAATTAACTGGATTTTTGAGAACATGGTTAGAAAGACCTTCTACATTGCCCACCTGATCATGAAGGGATTCACATCCAGATCTAGTGAGGTCATTGTTCCCCTGTACTCTTCACTTATCAGACCAATGATCGAGTACAATGCCCCATTCGGGATGTATCTCACCCGACATCTGCAGCAATTGGAGAGACCCCAAAAGTTCCTCACCAAAAGGATAAAGGGACTCCAAAATCTGTCATATGCTGCCAGATTGAAGAAACTCCAGCTCTATTCAGTCGCATACCGTCTGCTCAGAGGTGACATGTGCCTGACATACAAGGCCATGTCCAACCCGGAATTAATGGACATGCTCCACCTCAAAAATCCAAATCCACCAAAACCACTAGAGCAAGCGACTTAAACCTTAGCACGGATATAAATAGGACGTGCTGGAGGGATAGATTTATCACTCAGAGACTCCCTATGCTGTGGAATAAAATCCCGGTCCATGTGAGGCAGAGCACCTCGCTGACTCTGTTCAAGAGAAATCTAGACCTGTGGATGGGAGATCGTAGGTTTACCCCGGGAATCATCTCTGTGTCACTGCTGGACAGAGGCACAACAAACTAATGGGCACAGTATTTTTTCATATAAGGGGTGGCGTAAGCCACAATAATTTGGGCTAGGCTTATAAATGCCTTAGGGCAGATAGCCTAGTATAAACCTATGAACCTATGAACCTATGAGACAGTTGCTACATTGCCTTAAGATGCCCAAATCCATGGAGATTGCATATCCATGTTGTCCAGTCCTTTAATAAAGTGGGATGTTTAGGATTAAGGGTTGGGTTTTAACAGGGGTCTCCTAGGGTAGTTTCTGGGGTTAAGAGCAAAATGTTATATAGTGCTAGTATATGGTAGTGCTATTCTGTATGCAAACTAGTTTCTGGGGTTAAGAGCAAGATGTTGTATGGTGCTAGGATGTGGTAGTACTATTCAATGCAGTGCATTGCCACACTGTTTAAAGATTTTGGACCTAATGCAAACTTTATAGGGAAATTTTATTGGTTAGGCATATGCTACTATACAGAACATGGCTAACCACCATGGGGAAGTGGGCAGCTCCATGCAAACTCATCTGATTTATAGCAGAGAAGAAAAGCTTGAAATATTGGCCTATAAATGACCACACTTTGAGCTCCTTGGAGTGGTTCCCAACTCAGAGAGACCAGGTAAATATCTTCTGCAACAAGAAGTATGATCTTGGAATTTTTGCATGTAAATGCCCAAGAAAAGTAGTTCTCAAGTGCAGATTTAACAACAAACAACTTCCAAACAACTAATTACTTAGTTAATTCGCCCTTTTGCAAGGTGATATGGATGCAAACAAAACTTGTACAAAAAAGCCACCGGACAGAGAAATGATGATTTTTGCCACAAAATTAAATAAATGCTTTAAAAATTCTCAAAACATTTCTAACACCCTATAAAGCAAGTACAAATGCAGTAAATCAAGAAACGGTTCTTATTTTTGCCTGGATGGCTCTGAATGCAAATGAAATGCATAAAAAGTGTTGCAGAGCCCTGTGGAAGTGAACATAGAACCTTGCAAACTCTCCCAAATTATAGCAGGGGGGAAAAAAAGGCTTGAAACTGAATCCTATGCCCCCTAGCCAATAAACAACCACACTTTGAGCTCCCTGAATTGCTTCCAAACTCAAGTGATAATAGGTAAATCCCTTCTGCCACAAGATAGATAATCCTGGAATGTCTTAATGTAACAGCACAGCAAAAATAGCTGTCAAATGCAGATTAAACAGCAAACAACTGCTAAACAAGTAAGTCACTGGCTAATTCACCCTTCTGAAAGGTGATCTAGAGAGAGGCAAAAGAACTAGGAAAAGCCAACAAACAGAAAAAAGATGAATTTCTGCCACAGAAATAAATACTTTAAAAATGCTCAAAAACAGTAGCTATCACTGTATAAAGCAAGTACAAGTGTAGTAAATCAAGAAAGTATTCTTAACTTAGCCTGGATGGCTATGGATTAAGGTCAAACATTTGAAAAGCATTGCAGAGCTTTGTGGAAGTGAGCCTGTAAGTTCATTGATCCTCTTTCATCTGATTGAAATGTAGCTGCATGAAAATACTGTTTTGTTTCAGATGGCATAGTATCACTTGCGTACTTACTTCCACAGTACCCTAAATGTGGTTGGAGCAGAATAGGTTGCCAAGTCTTAAAAATGAGCCTGTTCTCACTTAGGTGTGCTTGGTGGCTACCATCTATGTATCATAACGACATATACAGGCTATATGTTTCTTCTTCACTACCACATTAATAACTGTAGTAACATCTTTTGTACAGGATGCAAATAGTTTCTTTTCTGATAAGCTGTCAGTATACTAACAACAGCACACTGTTTCGACATATTAAACCAACCCTGATCACAATTTTTCATTTGGCATATTGGAAGTGGTTGGTAAGGATTTTAAAGGGAATGATTGGAAAAATAGATTAGATAAGGCTGAAATGAGGTGGCAATTAAGGTTGAATGCCACGGTCATCCCAGGTATCAACGACAACAACAACAACAACAACAATATCTCTATTAAACCTGAATTACAACTTAGAGCAACTAGAGTGTAATGCTAAAAGTGTTCCTTTTTGTTCTACACTATTATTTTTGGCATAAAGTATTTCATTTTTTGATTTATTTGTTTATTTTTTAAGTAAATAATTCATTTTTTAGTGGGAATAAAGGTTGTACTATCATTTTAATAATTAATTGGAAGGGGTTAATAAGGGGGGGGGTGTTCCTATATAAGGATGTATTTTTGAATTTTATACACAGTTCTCACAGCAAGAGGTTCTCCGGTTCGATCCTCGGCTGGGGTGCCTTCTGTGCAGAGTCTGCATGTCCTCCCTGCAGTCGCATGGGTTTTCTCTGGGTGCTCCGGTTTCCTCCCACATCCCAAAGACATGCTGCAGGTGGACTGGACACTCTAAATTGGTCCTAGATGTGAGTGTGTGTGTGTGTGTGTGTGTGTGTGTGTGTGTGTGTGTGTGTGTGTGTGTGTGTGTGTGTGTGTGTGTGTGTGTGCCGTCTCTGGAAGGTTGGGTGCCTGGCTGGCAACTCAACACTGTAAAACTCCACTGCCAATCATGAGTGGACAGGTGATCCGCTGTGGCGACCCCTAAATGGGAAAAGCCGAAAGAAGAAGAATACACAGTACTGACGAAGTCTTGATGACAAAAGCGCTTGACTGTGGTTTTACTAGAAGTTTCATTCATTGATTTTTGCAATATTGTTGGTGTTTATTCTGACCTGTGGAATTAAAACATTGCTGCTACACTCGTGGGTCTGGTTTGTGCTACAGCAGGAGTGATTACTTTTTTCTTTGTCAGTATACTAAGCTAAGAGCAGTGCCCTTGCTGGTAAGCAATGTTCAGCATCTGCACAAATCTACTTTGAGTTGTAAGTGAGGTGAATGTTGTTTAACATGTTCATCATTCACACTTCCTCAGTGGCATACGGGTTTTGTGCCTGCACAGCCAACCCACAGTGGCAGTTTTCCAGAGCTCAGAATCTGAGGTGGTGACAGTGGATTGGCTAAGCCCCTCCCGTCAGGGGAAGCCTGACCCCTTTCACAGAGAGTCAGTTATTTAGTCTTCAGTGCAAGTGGAGGACTCACACAATTGAATCACCTCAGCAGCCTGCACTAGTGGACTACATATTCTATCTTCCTTTAGAAACTTCTCTTCCTCTTTAGTTTATATATATTGTTTTCTTTTGGTTTTATTAAACAATAATATTTGTTTATTAACTTTTTATTTTAATAAACTTGCTATTTACTACTGCTGTTAATTCTTGTTGGGATTCTAATATACTACTGCACTGTTTGTCTGCTTAATTCTGCTTTTAAGCAGTTAAAGGGTTTTTCTAAAGTGTTTTATGACTTGTACTGGGAGAGTGTCAATTGAACACTAGGGACTGTCTCTTGACGGGGTGCCAAGAGGCCTGTTGTTTATCTGCTTCATTTTGAAATTTTAATTGGATAATATTTTATTTTCACTTTTTTCTTCATTTTTGTTATAGTTACTACTGATTTAACACTGCTATAGCCATTTTTATCATTAAATTGTGGTTTAACAGTGAATTACTTTATTTGCATTTTCTGTGGAGATTTTTTTCATTTCTAACAAGGAAATCTCTAAGTATAGGCTGATTTGTGCTCTTTTAAAATGTTTCTATTTGGTTTAAGGCCATATATTGATTTTTGTCACTATCTGGGCAAGTGAATTGTACTCAGTACTATAACTGTATATGTTGTTTACTACATTGCTCACATTGTAGAACAAGACTTAGCATAATTTAAACTCTGTTTTGCTGTATTTTATATGGTTTAGCCCTATTTGTTGTGTGGGAACATAGTTTATATTTTCTATTACTACAGCCCTTAGTCAGCCCTTACTAGTGTCAGTGTATTATTCTGGCTGGTGTTTTTCCTGCTGACGTGATGCACCCCCCTCCCCCCATGCAGTTGCACCTGAAAAGAAAAAGAAAAAAAAATCAACAAAAACAAGTCTCAGTCTACAGTTTGTGAATGTATTGTTGCCTTAAGCCAGCCTGCAGACCACTTACCTTTACCCATCACCCTCCTGCAGCCCTCTATGGGGGGGGGGGGGGGGGTTGACACATCCTTAAGTTCCAGTAACTGGTTGAAATACAGGAGAGTCAAACCTTTTACTTGTAGGTGAGGTCCGAGGTAAGAGACCCTTTGCCAGGCAGAATACTCTGGCCCAGATATTTTGTCCTCTGGTATAGTTCATAGAAAGATGAAACAATAACTTCACCACATGACAGGCAATCAGATTATTACCATGTATAGGAATGATGTGGTTTACTTAGCTAAGAGTGTTTTACAGTCAGCTGATCTTGGAGGCTATGTGCCTATTCAGAATGACTATGGGGCTATCTTCTTTACAAGTCAGACTAATGCCACAGATTTTGATGGTTACTGTTGATGCAAATTGTAGTAAACACTCTCAAGTCCTTTCAGTTTGATTCTTCGGAAGGCGAACAGGTTCAAATACCCAAGCAAGTGTTCACTTTTCCACAGATGCTAGCTAGGTTTAGAGATCTATTTGACTGGAAGAAATCTGGAGCTACTCCAGAGATTGTGAAAGTTTATTATCTTATTGAGGATGAGATTCCAAATCTTCTGATTGTTTTTCCTATGCTACTACTATGAAGATATCTTTAAAACTGTGTGTAAAACCCCTTTGGGTAGTGAATCAGTTCCTAAAAAGGCTATGAGGAAATGCAAGGTGTACTCTGATCTTGCAGCTCTCGGTGTTCCTTTGTCAGATGACCCAGATGCAGTTTCTCCATCTGCAAACTCAAACAAGAAAGCCTTGGCATTTTCTAATCCTACACCACCTGATAAAATTGGCAAGTGGTTAGAATCTCAAGGAAAAAACTGTCTCAGTCTAGTAATTTAGTCTTTAGAATGTTAAATAATCATGAATTCATGTGGAAATTTATTTTGCAATGTGCTTACAGTTTAGATAAGTTTTCCATATCTTTGCCTGCAAAACAGAAGTTTTATATGAATGAGATTATTTCTAATATGACTCAGGTTTTGAAATATGTTTTGAGGAGTATCTTGACAGGTGCAGACACTATTTCTAGAAATGTAGTCACTTCTGTTGTTTTGAGAAGGTTTGCTTGGTTACATAACCAGAATCTTTCTGAGGATTTAAAAAATGAGATTCTGAATGCTCCTCGAAGTTCTAAATTTGCATTTGATAATGCTGCTACCCAAATTCTCAAATAGTGGGATGCCAGAGGAAAATTGATGCATGGAGTATCTAGAATGTTTCATAGTCCCAGGTTCTTCCTTAACAAGGACACCAACTTCAAACAGGAAAGCAAACAAAAATCCTAGCATAACAAGAGTCAGGGTACCAAGAGTAAATGGCAGTAGGATAATACTTACAAATCAGATAAAAGGGATCCCCCCCCCCAATTTTTTTCCCTGCTAAAGAATGATAATGCCGTGACTCGGGCATTCTGTCCCTTACTTCCCTGGCTTTAGCTCAACCCAGCATCCTGGCCACAAATAGTCTCAGACAAGTGGGTGCTGTGAATTATTCAGTGGGGATACTACTGGCAGTGGACTGAAAATCCTCCTCCCTTCAAGAGAAATCCCTCTTCAGTCTTCAGATCAGACACACCTATTCTCGGGTGCTCCTTCACAACTTGGAAGCAGGGGTTGTAGAACCAGATCCTGGACCACAAAAAGAAAAAGGATTTTACACCAGAATCTTTGTGATACCCAAAAAGGAGCTATTGTGGAGACTAGTGTTAGATATATTGTACCCAAATGCCTTTCTGAAACTACCCATATTCAAAATACTCATCCTCCAGATGGTCCCTCCCCTTCTTATAGACCACTGTTTCATAGTGACTTTACATATGAAATATGCTTATCACATTCCAATTGCTTCCAACTTCAGCTTGAACCTACAAATGTTCTGCCTTATACTCTGACAAAGAATTGTCTTCCTGGGGTGTATGATGGACACAGAAAAAAGTATAGCCTTTCTACCAGAAGATACAGTCCAGACTGTTCAGAATATTTTCATGGATTTCTCTTTTCAAGAAGCTGCCTCATGGCATTAATGATCCTCATGATGATGATCCTCATACACATGAGAAAGATTCAGTGGTACTTAAAAATTGTTGGATCCAGGAACTACTTTTCTTGGAGTTCTGGGTACCAGTATTGGATTTTGCAAAATGAGAGTTACAGTGATGGAGGGATCTGATATCTCTCAATCCAGACTTACCCTTTTCCCTCCAGACGCCCCTGTTCAATTGGTTCAGATGTCTTTGTAGGACTTTGCATGGGGAACAGCATGCAGGGAAGTTCAAGTCCAGTATGAATGGGGCCCTTTGGATGCTATAAAGCACATAAACAGCAAAGAAATGTTAGCAGTGATTCAGACCTTAAAAGTTCTTCTTCACTTATGGTCTTCAGGTCCCCTTTTATTGTTGCAGGCAACATCACAGTCATGTGCTACCTGAACAAACAAGGGGGCAGGTGCAAAGTCATACCCTCTTTGCCAGTTGGCAGTGATGGCCACGGAAATAGTCTTACAGCATTTTCTGAAGCTTCAGGCCTCATCCATCTCATCAGAGCAAAACATATTGGCAGACAAACAAAGCAGATCCTGAATGGACCCTCACAAAAAGAAACTCAGGACAGAGGTCTGCCTGGATTCGGGCCAGATGCAAAGGACTCTTTTAATAGATCTGTTCACTTCCTTTCAAATCAGACATTTGGAAAAATTCTGTTTGAGACATCCTTGCAGCCATGCTTATCAGACAGAAGCATTCTCATTCTCTTGGATGGGAATGTTCCTTTATGCATTTCCACCCTTTCCATCGATACCCAAGGTACTTCTGAAGATTCAGAAAGAATTGCCCAAGATCATTGTGATGACGGCCTTTTGTCACAGGCAAAGATGGTTTTCTATTTTAATGGCATTGAACAAGAGCAATTACCAGAAAATTCCCCACACTCTGTATCTGCTCACACAGTGTCAGGTGTGACTGATGCACTCCAACGTAGAGCAACTGCTTCTCAGAGCCTGGATGATTCTATCCTGATACATTTTAGCACTTGTTCCATGATGATGTGTAATAGGGATTGAAGGAAGGAAGAAAACCTGCAACTAGGGAATCTTATGTTTATGAATGTAAGAGTTTTTAGGTGGTACCTGACCGATATCAGAGGGCCCAGTGAGGTGCCTACCCCTGTGGTTTGGAAGTATCTGTGTGCATTACTCAACAATGGCTTATCTTATGCATCTTTCAAAGTGCATTTTGGCCATCTCAGCTTGTCTGCCTATGGATCCCCCCCTTTCATCTTTTTTTTTTTTTGTGGTCTAACAGTTTATGAAAGGAGTGTTGCACTTGAGACCCCTTCGAAAGCAAATTCCTACTCTTTGGGATCTCAACTTTGTTCTTGAAAAATTGACCTTATCGCCTTTTGAATCTGTCTTTCAGGCTAATTTGAGGTTCATCACTTGGAAAACTGTTTTGCTGATTGATCTGATATCTGCGGGGCTAGTTTGTGAGCTGCAAGATCTCATGGTGGGCCAGCATCTGATTTTCCCAAAGGACAGGATTGTTCTACATACTATTCTGTCTGTCATGCCAAAAGTTTTCTGTGAATTTATCCTAAATCAAGCCAGTTTTCCTTCTGGAACCTAAAAACAAGAGAGATAATATTCTACATACCTTGTTTATGCACAGGCTGCTCAGGTACTACTTTGCCAAAACTATGTCCTTCAAAAAAGTTGAACAGTTATTTATTTCCTATTCTGGGACTAAGAAGGGTCAACCTTTCTCTAAGCAAAACAGTTGCTCATTGGTTGTCCTCTACTATTTTTTTTTTTGTTATTCCCTCCATGGTAAATGTATTCCAGGCAAGGTTGAGGCACATTACACAAAAGCTTTATGCTGTTCAGTGGCACGTTGGAAAGGAGTGGATTCTAGAAAAATTCTAGAGGCAGAAACTTTGTCCTCTGTTCTTACATTTACAAAACACTACAAACTGGAGTCATTTTCAAGTTCCAGAGCAGGTTTTATGAAGACCATTCTCCAGGGGCTCCTGGATCATTATCCTTCATCCTTTAAGGTGGGGTAAGCTTTGTGAATCTACCCATGTGCCACTTTGTCAGTGTGAATGATGAACATGGTTCAGTTGTGTGTATTCTACTTATCTGCAATAGTAGACGTTCAAATTTCATGCTGCCTCAGTGGCAGCACTCCACACTATCCCCCTTATTTTGTATATAGTTTGATGGTATCCATTCTTGTTGTGTTGTTGGTTGGCTTTGGTTTTTGTGTCGGTGTTTTATGGCAGTGAATTGGTTGGTTTCAGGTAATTCTTGCTTCTTGTCTTGACTGTTTTGTCCTACTTAGCACAAAAAGCCCAAATAATGGACTCTCTATGACAAGGATCAGACTTCCCTTGATAGGAGAGGCTTAGCCAATCCCCTATCACAGAGAGTCAGCGGAGGGGATTCTGAGCTCTGAAAACCTGCCAGTGTGAGTTGGCTGCGCAGACACATAACCTATATACCATTGAATCAGTGTGAAATTTGAACGTCTACCATTACTGGTAAGTAGATCTTATGCAACTGTACTTTCTGTCTGATGCTGCCCATATTCATGGATGCACTTCCTTGGATCACTGCTAGAGTATTACTGACAGATGGGATATCCTGCCAAGGGTAGCCATATGTTTGGCAAAAATGCCAAAGTCTGGGTCCCTTTCAGTAGTGGCATACATCTTGACGTATGATCTCATTCCAAAGGAGTCAAGAGGTACATAAGGGATGTTTTGGTGCAAATTACCTCAAAACTTTCTTGTCACCAGCCTAAGTGCCAAACTATTGCTTAAACTTTGATCTGTCAGACATTCAGTTCATGCTTCTTCCTTAGCCAGTGAGCACACAACTATCCCCATTGGGGACCCTTCTTCTTCTATTTTATTTCTTAATAGCAATTTTTTATGTCATTAAACAGAGTTAAATGTAGTTGGGTGGCAAATACCTCACAAAGACCATTATTTAAAGTGCCTTTTTTTTGCTTATTACAGGCCTACCCCATGAAGAGGGGTTACCTTTGGCAGTTGTTAGGTTTGACCCTAGAAGATCTCTTTCTGGAACCTGACCTCTCATTGACTTCTGATGAATAATAGCTCCTGCCACCTTGCTTGCATTTTGTCCTGGAGCAGTTTACCTGTGTTTAGGATTAATTGCTCAATTTCACATTTGCTCACCTTCATGATGTCCAAGGGCTATTAGGTTTGATAAGTACTTTAGAAAGTTGAGGACTGAAGCTTGAAAGTTGGTGATATGTGGAGTGTTACCTTTCCACTGATTAGTTTACTTAAGCAGAAAACTTTTGTTGTCTATAGATAATTATTGAATGTACTAAAACTGTGAAAGCAGTTATTCAAATGGACAGGGTACTATCACTACTTAAGAGATATGATCACTTTGGGGGGGAAGAATAGTTAGTAATAGGATAGACAGACAGTACCCCTCCATTTAGGATGAAAGTGTAGCGCTAACACAGGAGAACCTAGTCAGCCATTAATTTTGACATTGATAAAAAGCAGTTTACAGGGTGGGGATTCACAGTAATTTTCTATGAATTCTAACAAAAGAGATGTTACTAAGTGATCTCTCACAGAAGTTTTGACTAGAGAAATTGCTGCCCATGTGAATTAGCAGTTTTGGTTTTGACAGACTGTGAGTAAACTGTTTAGTTTCATCTGTTATATATCCCAATGGATGTTTTCATAGGTGTGAGCATTTCATTCGAATCTTCAAGAACAAGACAAGGATCACCATGAAGAAGGGAATTATTTATTACTGCAATGGCTTTTGAAGTTATTCATTTCCCACCATTGTTTCTTCCTTGTTTTGGATCCACTGCCCACCCAACTACTGTTCAGATCATAGTATGTCCTTCCATATCACTGTTGCAGTATTCTTCAGATAAGGGATGTCCTGCCAAGGACAGCCCAACATCTAGCCAGTATATCAAAGCCTTCATAAGGCATAAAGGCGATGTACAGATGCAGGTACTCAGAACTTCTTTGCTGCCAGTGTGAATGCCCTTTTGCTGTGATGGTTACCAAGCTGTGTTTTCAGATAAGTGCCCCACTGGAGTTTCATCTCTTCATTTTCTTATTGTTGCTATTGTGTTAATGTCATACAGAAAGGGAAACTGTCATTGTTATGATTCACCATAAATACCATCACAACCAGTGTCTTTTTGTTTAAGTGCTTCCCACAATCATATACAGTGTTCTGTCTGCCAGGTGTTTATGCCTAAAACCCTTTGTAGTCACCTCTCTTATTTGTGTACATACCTGGAGAACTAACATCTTAAGTTGTTATTTCATGGTGCTATGGTGGAATTCTCCCATCCTGAGGACCAGACGTCTGCCAAGAAGAAGGCCAAAAACGTTAGGCCAAATCCAGCTGCTGCCCACCCTCCACTGGTCATCTCTCTTGAGGCTGGTGAAATGCCAGAGGATCGTCTGGTGATTGCTTTGGATTCTGCTGCTGCAACCCCATCAGAGGCCGGCATGGATCCAGCTTCTCTCACATCCTTGAAGGCTTTTCAAACATCTGTGCCTGACATTTAGAAGGAACCTCAGCTGATTATATCTGAAGGACTGAGGTGGATTCCTCAGCTCTTAGTATGGGAGGAGATTCCTATAACTATTATAGAATTGCATCAAGAGTCTGACCCCTGAGGGCATTTTGTGTGGATGTCCCACAGAAAAAGAAACAAAAGATGAATCATATTTCCCCAAAGGATCCCCAAAGTGAATGGCAGGATTTCACTCAGGGTTTATTTAATGCTTTAATGGTCATGAAGCCACCTCAGTGGGTCTCAGTTCCTGCTACTCCCTGGTCTTCCCATCCACTCAAGAGGCCTAGGGAATTAGATTCCTCAGGTGAGGATCTGGACTGAAAGGAAGAATCCCTAGCTTACTCTTCCCAAATTTTCCCCCTTGGACTACAGTTCAGAGGAGAAGGATTCCTTAAGTCCAGACTCCCTTTTGTAAGAACTGTCCTTTGGGGATACCATTGCCCGTGTGATGAACTATTTTAAGTGGGATTGTTCTCAAGTCTCTGATATTCATAAGAGGTATTATGAGCTTTTACAGATGGAGTGTCACAAACCATCTGCTGTTCCTCCTGTTCTGGATGCCCTTTTGGATACCTTCTCTGCAATTTATGTAGCCCCTGACTCTCAACCTCCTACATCTAAGAAGCCAGATAAGTTTTATAAAGTGCAACTTTCTTTATAAATGCCCTTCTGCTGACCCTTCTGTGATGTCAGGCTGTTCTGACAAGCCATCCAAGTTGTTGTCTTCTACCAAGCTGTTGCCTTCTGACAAGGGTAGTAGGGCCGTGTAAGGGCTGGGCAGAAAAGTTTACACTGCTGCCACTTTGTCCTTTAGGGCCATTAACTACCAGACTCATATGGCCAGCTATGTTTTGGCTGGCCTTTCTCAGGATTCTAAGGTGATTTCTGACCTTTCTGACTCTGAGGAAAAGGCTTTGTCCCTTTGCCTGCTGGGCTCCACTTCTCAAGTTGCCCACCATTCATTTAAATGTGGCTGTGATACAGATGATGTCTCCTCCAGAACTGCTGCCTTTGGTTCAGTTATGTGGCATTATTCTTGGCTTTTCCTGATGATATTAAGGCCAAACTTTTGGATGTGCCATTAGATAACAAGAGTCTTTTTGGACTTCCTGTTGCTGACCTTTTTAAGTCTCTCCAGAACAAGAAAAAATCCTTGCATGGGTTGAAACATATTTTTGTTTCTCATATTCCTAAATTTCAGAGGAGCTATTCCCTCTAAATCTGTCTTTGTTTGTAAGCAATCTCACCCTTCTACTAAGGGCAAGAAGAGTTCTCGGCATGTGCCTCCTGCTAAGTCTACCCAGACTCCTGCCAACCAGAAACCTTATTTTCAGGACAACCCTAGTTCTGTTTGACAGTTCTCTACCTCCTTCCCTCAGCCACGTTCCCTTGTCCCTCCTTCTTTCCTGGTCTTTTCCAAATTGGATACAAATCAGTCCAGACTCTTGGGTTCTGACCATTATCCATCAGGGATATTTCATGATTTGAAAGTCCCTTCCTCCCTTTTCATTAATTCCTTAACCACTTTGTGTACAACTTTCTCATTATCCAGAGGTTTTTCACTTTTTTTTGGCTCAGGGCACCATTCTTGCTGTGCCTCCCACCTAGGTAGGGAAGGGATTTTATTCCAGGATGTTTTTGATTCTGAGAAAGAAGGGCACATGGAAACCAGTTCTGGATATTTCCCTACTGAACACCTTTCTCAAGTTTCCTTCCTTTCAGATGTTATCCCTTCAGACATTGTTTCCTCTGCTTCTTCCCCAGGCATTTCTGGTATCTCTGGATATCAAGGATTCATGCCTTCACATCCCCATCCATCCTGTGTTCAAGAAATGTTTGTTTCTCTGTCTTTTCCTTGCATATTCAGTTCTATGCTTTGCCTTTTGCCTTGTCTACTGCCCCAAGGGTATTCACTAAAAGCTTCACTCCTGTCATTGCTTTTTGCAGGATTTGAGGTATTCAGATTTTTCCCTACTTACCTGTTACACAGTCTCGTGTCACTATAAACCTCCAGAAATCAATTCTGACGCCTTCCCAGGATTATATTTTCTTCAACTGCAGACTTTAAATAATTCCCATGTTGGTATCTCTGCCTGCCAGCAAGGCTGTCTCTCTAGTATCCTTTTTTTCAATCCCTTCTTCCTCTAGTGTCTGTCACAGCCAGTGAATTTCTCCGGGTTCTGGGGTTCATGGCTTCCACCATTCCCATGCTTCCTCTTGCCAGACTCCATCTGAGGAAACTTCAGTGGTACTCAGCCAAAAAGTATATCAGGGCAAGTGTTTGCAAACTGCAAGAACCAAATGACAAACCAGCTAGCACTGACAACAGCACTCAAGTTGAAAGCAGGCTTTATTAAGTGAATTCAGGATGTTCCGGAATTCACTTAATAATGCCTGCTTTCAACTTGAGTGTTGCTATCAAGCCTTCCTTCAATGCTAGCTGGTTTGTCATAAACTTCAAGTGGTACCTTAAATCAGTGTGGCTTCAACATTGCCAATCCTTGCAGAACACCATACCTTTCCTTCCCTGTCTCAAGCTTGAGCTTCAGTGGTGGATTCATAAACTTTCTCTAAACCCGGGGCTTCCTTTTCATGCTGCAGTTCCTGCACCGGAGCTCTGCACAGATGCCTCAGACAGGTGGTGGGATGCCACATGTGGCTCCCTAAGTGTTGATTGTCTCTGGCCTCCTCAACAGAAATTAGAGCACATCAACATAAAAGCGATGAGGGTTCTGCAAGCCTTTCCTTCCATCTTTCATCCCAAACCCCTCAAAGTTTTCACAGACTATACTACTGTGATGTGGTATGTCAACAAGAAGTGGGGCACAAGGGTCCTATCTTCTTTGCAGACTAGCTCTTCATGTATGGGATCTAGCTGTCCAGTATCAAGTGACACTTCAGGCAGTTTGCATTATATCAGAGCACAATCTAGTGACAGACTCCTTGAGGAGGTCCAGCACACAAGCTCATGAATGGATGCTTCACAGAGATGTGTTCCTGGACATTGTCCATTGGTGGGGTATTTCTCAGGTAGATATTTTTGCCCCTCCCCCTGAAGAAACCATTTCCCCTATTCTGTTTCAGAATCTCAAGTCTTCTGGCTTGGAAAGTGAATGCCCTGTCATTCCCTTGGAAGGGGATGCTTCTGTAAACTCCCCACACTTCTTCTGTTACCACAAGTTTTACACAAGATCAGGCAGGACTATCCCAAAATTTTGTTGGTGACTCCCTTTTGGCCAGACAGCATTGGTTCCTCCTCCTTTCTCACTTGGTCAGGGGCAATCAGCATGAGTTACCTCACTGGGTAGATCTTCTCCCACAAGACAAGGGGTCTGCTATCCATCCTCACTTGTCCACTCTTCATATGGCACTATGGGTGATAAGGTTTTGATCCATTTTAGGCACCTTTTTTCTGAGAACATGTTTGTGGTTCTGCAGGAAGCCAGGAATCCACTACCAGGAAATCATATATGTCCATATGGAAAAGATCTCCCTGGTGCCTCTCTTGCTATCGGGATCTTTTCTCAGTGGGGGTTACTTTTGTTCTCTCTTATTTGTATGATCTGCTGTATGCTGGGTTGTCATATTCTTCAGTGAAAACTCACCTCTCAACAGTTTCTGCTTGTCTGCCCTTGAATCCTCCTCTGGTCTCTAGATTTGAGGTCAAGCAATTCCATAAAGGTGTCCTTCGTGTCAGTCCATCCAGGAAGCCTATTCCACCTTCTTGACAGCTCAGTTTTGTACTTGGGAAATTGATCCAGGCTCTTTTTGAGCCTGCTTCCTCAGCTTTCTTGCAACATTGTACTTGGAAGACTGTTATGCTTTTGACTCTTGCTTCAGCCAAGAGAGTGTTAGAACTTCGGGTTGTCATGGCTATTCCTCCTTCTTTAGCTTTCATAGATAAAGTGTCTCTCTTTGAACTAATCCTCCTTTTATGCCCAAGGTGGTCAGTGAGTTGTCCCTTAATTAGTCTATTCATCTTCTTTCCTTCTCTGCAGTTTGACATTGAGAAGTTTCTTCACACCTTGGATTTGCATAGACTACTCAGATATTATTTAGATAAAAATAAAGTTTTTTCACAAATATGAGCAGCTTTTTGCTCCTTTCATCCCATGACTTTGGGTTTGGCTGTTTATTTGCAAACAATCTCCACCTGGATTTCTAAGGCCATTTCCTTTTGTTATTCTTTTCATGCCAGATGTGTTTCCTCGTATATAAGGCACATTCTATTAGGGCAGTTGCCTCCTCTAGTGCCTTTTTCAAGGGTCTGGATACCAGTTCTATCTTTGAGGCTGCTACTTGGTCCTCTCTTCATACTTTCACTAAACATTACAAGTTGGATGTTGTTTTCAGGGCCAGAGGAGGCTTTGCCAGGGCTGTCTTGCATATGTTTGTTAAGAGTTCTTCTCTATCTTCTTCCTCCCAGGCATCCTGTTGAGCTCTTGTACTCTCCTTTATGTGAAGAATAACTCAACAGTGAATTGGAAGGACATGGTACAGTTGTGTAAAATCTTATCATAACAGTAGATGTCCTTCTCTTCTCTGTTGTAGTATTCAGTCTCTCCCTCCTTCCTCCTCTATCCTGATCCTTGCCATGTGTTCTAGTTGCCCTCCTGGCCAAGGGGCCCTTCTCCTTTCTTCCTTCTTTATTTTTCCTTCTGGATGCAAATGTTCCTATTTGTCCCTAAGAGTATTCAGTTCCTCCTGAGTCTTTTTTAGTTCTGAAAATCTGTGTCCATACATCACCTTTATGTCCTACATAATGCATGGGGAACATATGTGTGACATACGTCACCTATAAGAGCTGAAGACATTGGTGTACTGGCTGGACATTGGGCAGGAGATCCCTTATGTGAAGAATACTGCAACAGTGAAAAGAAGGACAGTCTACGGTTATGGTAAGATTTTACACAATTATACTTTCGCTGTAAGCTGCAGTTAGCCTGGTTTGGTTTGGATTCTAATGTCACAAAATCAGTACTTTGTTGCCTAACTGCATTAGGGTTATTTGTTTCAAGGATTATCTGAGTATCACCTAGTGTGGATGTAGATGCCCCTGTCCTAGTGAAGCCATCATGTTTCTCTTATAGTTTGTTTCCAACAATGGGCCAAGGCTGGTTATCAAACTGTCATACTTTTTTGGACTAATACCAGTCAGTAACAGAGCTTGACAAAACTTTTTAGCAGTGGTGTGTTGAAGAACAATTCCTCTTGGAGATGTAAATTGTTTGTCTGCTGATAGTATACGAGTATGGCTGAAAATTCAACACTTTTTTCAAGAAAAGGATGTTCTGAATCATCTGGCTCTGGTAATGCTTGTAAGTCCCTCTACAAAATGTGCAAAACATTGACCAGAACATCAAAAAAAAAAAAAAATACTTCCAAAACTTTCTTGAAAGCTTTCTCTCCAATAATAAGCCGTTCTAGAAAGAAATAAATGTGCTGCTAAAAGGGGAATCTGGTAAGAATGTAGGACTATTTGCACACTCACCAGGAATGATTTTGCCACATACTTTAGGACTTCATTAAACACTCCTTGCACCCATTCATCCAGATCTCCACCTGGCCTTTGTATCAGCCTGCAGAATATTTTTTCTTTCCAACCTCCTTCCCATAGTACTGTCTTCAAACTGTCACTCACCATGAAATGACATGGAGCAGCTGGAACAGACTACATCCCTCTGTATTCCTGGGTAATGGCTACCAACCAAGATGGAAACTCATCACATTCCTGAGATGCTCCTTAATCGAAGTCAGCATCCAATGACTATGAAAAAAATGCCCACACTACCCCCTTTCCTAAAAGAATACAAAAGGATGTTGTCAAAATTTATTGTCACGTCTCTGTACTGAACCGTCTTGCAAAACTGCGTTAAAACATTGTGCATCTACAATGTACTGATGTCAGACACTGATTTT
Organism: Protopterus annectens; assembly: GCF_019279795.1. Taxonomy (NCBI): domain Eukaryota; kingdom Metazoa; phylum Chordata; order Ceratodontiformes; family Protopteridae; genus Protopterus; species Protopterus annectens. Next base: position 464,482,806 of record NC_056747.1, read on the forward strand.
TGGGGTAGAGACTGCACTGGTCTGTCTTTCAAACTGAGTTCTGACTGCCATGATAAAATGTCAGTTTACGTGCTTTCTTTCTGTGAACTTCAACAAGGCATTTGCTACTAGCTGTCATACCTTGCTCCTTGACTGATTAGCCCACTTTGTTTTAATATCTCGTGATGTCAATTAGTTTACCAGCTACCTACCAGGAAGTGTTTTGCTGTTTGCAAAAGGGATCTTCTGAAATCTTCCAAAAATTCCAGGAAAAGGAAAAGATAATACATGATTTCTCCTATTCTAAGGTTCCAGATGAACTCTTCCTTCAAATCTGGTCCTATCTACCATAAAGGTCAAAAATCCCAACAGACAGGGAAGACATTCTCCAAGAAAAGTATCAAGTGAATCCTACATTCAACTTTAAGGGATCCTTTGCAGACAAAAACTTCATCTTATAACTGCCTTTTCCTTCTGTCAACCCCTCCCAATCTTCCAGGAAAACATTCTTTTTTTCTTCATCTTTGAAGAATAATAACATCAGACATTTGGGTTCTGAACATCATTCAAAATGGGATCAAATGTCTCTGAAATTCCCCTCCAGCTCCAGAAAGGGCCCTCAAACCAAAAATACCTCACCAAGTTCTTCTAGTCTTACATAAATTATTCCTCCAGGGGATAATGGACCTGGTCTTTGTCCATCAAAAAGAAAGGGATTTTGTTCCAGACTTTTCCTAGTATGAAGAAAAGAAGGGACATGGAGACACATTCTGGACTTACCCCCCCCCCCCCCAACATCATTTCTGAATATATCAAAATTCAAAATTGTATCTCTCCAAATGTCGCTTTCTTTGATTTTCCCCCAGACTTAGTTAGTTACCTTGTATTTGAAGGACACCTACCGTCACATTCCTATTCCTCCGAATCACAGAAAGGCTTTAAGATTTTGTGCTTTGGGGTATCATTTTCAATTTTCTGCTATGCCGTTTGGTTCTTCTGCGGCACTGAGAGTTTTCACAAAACCCCTGTCCCTGGTGGTAGCATTATGCAGACTCCAAAGTATCCACATTTACCCTCAGACATCTTCTGATCCAGATCACTTCAGTTCAAAACAATTACAGGATTTACAATTTACAGTCTGTCTTCCCCATTCATGTAGGCTTCATACTAACCTTGAAGAAGTCTACCCTTCAGTCTTCTCAAACCTGGTATTCCTGGCATGTCTGCAGGATATTTTCTGCATGATAGCTTCCCTCCAATGGGAAAAAAATAGTGTCTGACATCTTACTTTCTCTCCCTCTTAAAGGTGGCAGTAACAGGCGTTGACTGAGGTTTCTCTTTTGGGGATAAATTCTTGGCTAAGCTTGTAAGGACACCAGGATCATTAGTCTAGTAACCTCCTATGATCTGCAAGGGAAATTTTGAGAGCTCTGCGGTACATGGCATCAACAACCTAGATGATTAATTTTACCACACTAAATGAGAAAGAGTCATTGCCTTTGAAATCAGGTTGGGCACAACATTGCCATCCCACCTCTTTCTGAACTCTTTCTTGCCTTTTGTAAAGAAAGAAATATATTGATTGATAAACTAGATAACACTCAATCATGTTTTCCCTTTCTGGTTCCTTCTCCCCTCCAAGGCTCAACAGATGCTTGAAACCTTACCCGGGGAGTATTTCCAATTGTCATGAAAGTTCAAGCAAGACAAGTGCAAGCACATAAACATACATGAGTTGAAAGTCTTAATCTTTGCCTTACAGACTCTTCACCATCTACTCCAGGACCATTGAGTCCTAACAGACAAAAACAAAAATGAGATGAAAGTTTCAGTCTTTGCCTTACAGATTCTTTACCAAGGCAATTGAAAGCCCTAATAGGCAATACCACTGTCATGAGGTGTATCAACAAACAAGGGTGAACAAAGTCTTACTATCTCTGCATGCTAATCATGATTGCTTGGGATATTGGTACTCACTACAGTCTCTTTCTCCAAGCTACTTGCATCCCATCAGGGATGACTTTACTAGTAGATTATCTGAGAAGATTTTAAGCGGGTCTATATTAGAACATCGACTTTTTAAAATATTGAATGTTCTAATATCGACCCCTATTCAGCGAACGCTGACAATATCGAACATGCAGAAAAGCAAATTTGTTCCCAGGGAAAAAATTTGCTGTTCCAACACACATACACACAACACAAGCACACCAAACAAACAGCAATTCACACACATGCACCTAAAATCCTACATCTAACCCTACACTAAATTGTACATACACCATTAGCTATCCACTTACCTTGACCCAATCCCTAACCCTAAGGTTCGTCACTATCGCACACTCACCTCACCCGTGCCCTAACCCTAACTCACCTACCCCACCCTAACCCTCACATCCGCACAATCACACACTTACCTGACCCACACCCTAACCCTAACTCATCTACCCCGCACCCTAACCCTTACGTCCACACAATCGCACACTTACCTGATCCTGACCCGTAACTTTCCACCACAGTGCTGAAAATAGTGAAGCCACAGGAATGACCAACCAAATTCCTTCCCTAGGAAGAAATTTGGTGTTCTGCAGCTTCAGTATTTTCAGCGTTCACTGAATAGGGGTTGATATTAGGACATTCGAAGTTGTGAAACTTCTGTGTTCCAGTATAGACTCATTCTAGGCATACCCTTATAAATAAATGCTGAACAGAGAAATCTTCCTTTGAATTATCCATCAGTGGAGAATTTCATAGGTAGGTCTCTTTGCCGCCACTCTGACCAGACAGCTCAGACTGTTCTACTCCAGAATTCCATGCAGGAAAACATAGGAAATGGATACCTTATCAGTCTAAGGGAAAGGGAAATTCTCTCATTCCAAAAGTACTTCTGAAGATTCAGATACTTGGTGACTCCCTTAGCCCAGACACCATTTGTTCTCCCTTCTTTTTCATCTAACAATGGACAGTCACCACAAGTTACCCCACAGGATGTTCCAGCTCACACAGCAAAAGGGCTTTCACATTCATTCCGGTCTAAAAACTCTGAATTTGGCAGTTCAGGTGATATGCTTTTAATTCTCTTCAGGCACCTTTACTCCAATAGCTTGATGCAAGTAATAAAGGAGGTGAGGTAACCTGCTACAAAAAAAAAAAAAAACTATATCTGCAAATAGAACAAATTTTCTTTGTGGTGCCACAACACAGAATAAGACCCTTATCAGTAGGGTATTGCCATTACCCTTAAATATATGTGGGAGAAGCTTAATTCAGGCTAGCATACTCCTCTTACACAGAGGGTATCTTTTAACAGACTAATTCTTAATTTATGCAGAAGGTTGTGTCAGCAGTATCCCTGAACTACTCCATTCCGCCGTCTGTTTTCTATCCAAAGTACTAAAATGAAAGGGAACACCTGTTAAGCTGGGTGTATACAGATAATTAAGTTGCTTCTTCGAGAAACTGCATTTCTTCAAGAATACAGATCAGCATTTTGTCTTCATCAGGATGGGAAAGGAAGACTTGCATGTTAGCAAACAAATATTTTCAAAGTGTTTAGCCTGCTTTATTACCATAATTTTCTAACAGAACTAGAATAATCTTTTGGAAGACACTTATGGAGCTCCCTCTACTAAAGGAGAAGCAGTGTCAGCAGCTTAATTTAGACATGTGCCTGCCCAAGATATTTTTGAGATACTGGCATATTGTTTACTGCCTACACCTTAGCAAACACTACATATTTGAGGGGTAGAGTCCTGTTCTACAGGGATATTCTAACTGTCACTTTTCATGTGTAAACAGCTACTGCTTTGTTGCTACCCAGATAAAATGGCTTACTGTTAAAGTGCTCTTTTATGAAGAACCTGGTACAGTTATGCAAGGTGTTTGCTGTTAAGATTAGATTAGCAGTGCAGAAACTGTTTCATTTAACCTCACCAGTAAGACAAATTATGTTCAGCTGAATGTGCAAACCTGCAATATTTAGGATAGGGACTATCCTGTCTGATTCCATTAAAACAACAATAAATAAACCTGGCAAAAATAAGGAAGTAGGCTAATATAAGACTTGTCTGAAGAGAGGAAGTTATTGAATATGTTTTAGTTAGGTTTCTGTTCTTTCAAGGTGTCATGCCCATGCACTGGCCCAGTAATCAAGGAGCCTCAATCCTCACCACTAGCACCAGTGAGGGGCATGCACATTGGGAAGGTTAACAAGTACACACACACAGTAAAGTACAATTTCCCTTAAGAGCACACATAGATCAATGTGAGTTGGGGCTGGTTTCTCCCTTTCTCTCCAGATCCCCACTAAGACTCCCCACTGGTACAGCTATAGGGTACAGGTCTCAGCCTAGTGGTCAAGCTAAAACCTCCAGCACCCTCTCTGTCTAACCAGTGCTTCATGTCCCTGCCCAAGTAGCTGACACACACACACTTTGAGATATGGGTTATATAGAAACACACAGACACTCCTGGGGAAGCTGGCACAGGTTCTCCAGCTGTCCCCCCTTCTCTGCCCAGGCTATAAGGTAGAAATCACTGTCACCAACCACTAATATCAACAATTAATAAGGCCCTTAACAAAGGGTGTCCAATTTTACTGTGCAGTATTATTATTATCCAATTAGTAAGTATGACTAATAGCAAGGCTTATTTGAGTGGCTTGAACAGTATCACTATATACATGCAATGTATTCTAGAGCTTAAATTATCTCCTAAAACAGCCACAGTTGAAAGGTTTAAAAATATTTAATAATAAATAATAAAAACACAACACAAATCTCCTCAATTCAACACAGTGCTAGTCAAGAGTTCAGACATCACAGGAAAATGCTTAAAATAATACTGTAGAATAGTCTGACATAAATATAGAAAACAGCTAGTCTAATCTTACTATTTTCTATTTATTTCTAAGAGAAACAATGTTCTAAATAACTTACATACACAAAGACCAAAGGCAGAGTATTGGTGAGAAGATGTGTTCAGGTTCAGACAAAATCTAAAATGCTCTGATTCTCTCTCTCTCTGCGAAAGTCATAAATTGATAATACATCACTGCTGACTCATTTTAGATTACATCATTCATAACAGTTCTGATTTAGCTTCCCAGGCTAACAGAAACTCAAAATTTACATTTCTTTTTGTAATCTACACCTGCAGGAGGCCACAGCAATAAAATACATTATATATGTAAAATCCAGCAATTAACTCTGGTCTCAAAACAATAGAAAGAATTTGCTGGTCCAGACATCTCCGAGTTTGAGATCAGTCATACAGTGCTTGCCTTATCAGCTTTCTTCCAGCAGAGTGCAATGTGGTTACAGTTTGTTTGTGTGCTCAGTACAACATATAATTTAATCATAACATATAGTTCTCTTTTACATTTGTAAACCCAGCCTGTGAATTATATTAATATTTACAAATCACATAGAATTATTTACAAGATTCTATCTGGCTGGGCTGGCAGCCTTTCAGTTTTTCACACAGAACAACTGCCATGGTTAAAAAAGTGAAGTTGATTATTTTTATAGTTGCATTTACTGTTTTGATTGCTACATAATTTGGTTGCAACTTTGCAGTTTGTTTGTGTGTGAGGTTATACTTCTAATAATTACTGCTGTTCATCGATATTAATAAAAATCTTTTTAGAGGATCCATGTGAATATGGGTTTCAGCACCTTAGTATGTTACCACAGCTGTAGATAATTTCAAAAAAGTAATTAGTGGCCAATAGTGCCCAACAATGTCATCCTAGATATTTTCCAGTATAAAAACTCAGGGTTAAGTGAAATAACTGCTATTGTTTTTTATTTGCAACAGAATAACTTTCCAGCCAGCAGTCCAGAGAGGCTGCAGGATTTGAAGTCAACAGTGGATCTTTTGACCAGTATTACATTTTTCAGGATGAAGGTAAGACACAATGTCAACATTGTTAGTACTGTGTTTATTAGTCTAGGAATATTACCACCGAAAAAATCCACACTATGTCATTGTGCCTATCGCTGAATGTGACTCTGGTGATAGTGATCTTTACAACATGTTTCTGAAGTTCATTATATGTTTAACAGCATAATTATTTTGTGTTTCATTCTGCAGATGGGCTACATAAAATAAAACATTTGCATGAATATTCCTGCGATGTTCTTCATCTCACATTGCTGCAGTCCTTACACTTGGGTAGTCCGCTGTCCTCGGTCGGCCCGAATATCAAAGTATAAGGCTGACGTCGGTCAAGGCGCATTTGATTGACATCAGGACGTCAGGGTACAAATGCACATGACCGACGTCATATCCTCAGTCTTTTTTGCCGCATGGTCCGATGCAGAAGCAGCATTGCAAGTGCCGGTTGGCGTTCTGAGATTTTTCAAGTTTGAAGTTTCAGACCGAGTTCAAAGTTGGCTAAGTACCCCGTTGGGGAATATTTTCATTTTTTCTTGCCTCAGTGATTTACCGGATGTCAGAAAAAGTCAATAATTGTATTTCTTGTGGGAAACAGATACCGCATAGAGATTATCATACTTTGTGTATTCCTTGCTTAGGGCCTGAGCACGACGTTGTTGGCTGTCGCTCTTGTGCTAGATTTAATAAACGCACTATAAAGAGAAGGTTGGATTGTGCAAGGTTAGTCTTTGGGAAGCGGTGTAATTATAAAATGCCGCCGGATGCTCCGACGCCCGCTTCTTCGAAGAAGCGCAAGGACAAGGCAGTTAAGCCTAGGCTAGAAGAACCGTCGGTACTGGACGCCGGTTCTTTGGAGGTGTCGGTGGAGCCGGTGGCTCCGCCGGAGGTTTCTTTGTGTTCCCAGGGTGAGACCTTATTATTGCAGGATGTGGCCTCTCAGGAGGCAAGTCAGGCTGAGGGGGCTTCTCAGGTTACTATTCTCCCCTCCCTTCCTAGGGTGGCTAGGCCCTCTTCTTCTGTTTCAAAGGCTTCTCCCAGGGGTAGGCCAGGTTTGGCTTCAGTTGGTGTTACCCCTAGCTCTTCAGGTACTGTGCCCAAGAAGCATATGCTTAAAATGGCAGAAGATTTGATTACTTTAATTAGGGTTCTATGCCCCCTCCTGATAAGAGACCTAGGTTGGAGCCTGAGCTGGGGGGTTTGGAGCAGGCTTCGGATGTTTCAGAGTCTTCGGCTGAAGACTTGCAGGAGTACTCTCCTTATTCCGATTCTGATCTGGATGATTCTACTCCTTCTGCTTCTCCTCCTGAGGATTTTTCTTTTTCAGAAACTCTTCATTCCATGAGGGAGCATTTTAAGTGGGAAGGTCAGGACTTCTCTGATTCCAGGAAAAGGCTTAGGGAATTTTTGTTTTTACCCCAGCATAGGCCTTTGGCTATACCTCCTGTTTTGGATGTAGTAGAAGATGTTTTTGCAGAGGCTTCTCTTAATCCTGATTCTTTGCCTCCTGCTCCTGTTAAGCCGGATAGGTATTACAGGGTGCCTGAAGCTCATAAGTATCTTTTTAAGAGTCCTAGGGCTGACCCAGAAACTGTTAGTCAGGGGCCTATAGGTGTTAAGGCTTCTGTTGTTAAGAATCAGGTTCCTGCAGACAAAGAGGCTAGGGCCTTGGATAGATGGGGAAAGAAAGTTTATACTTCTTCCACTCTTGCTATGAGGGCTTTGAATTGCCAGTTCCACATGTTGAAATACCAGAACTATCTCCTTTCACAATTAAAGTCTAAGGTTGATGCTCTGGCAGTAGGTATTGATTGTAAAGAGTTGCAAGATTTAGTGCATGTTTCTGAACAGGTGGGTAAGCATTCTTTGCAATGTGGTTTTGATGCTGTACAGGCCTCGTCTAGGGTGGCTGCCACTGGGTCAGTTCTTCGCAGGCACGCCTGGCTAAGGGATCAAAATTTGTCTGAACATGTTAAAACAAGGATTTTAGATGCTCCTTTACAATCTGATGTGTTGTTTGGTCCTCCTGTTGAGGCAGTTTTAAAGAAAATGGAAGACAAGGCTAAGTCTATGCAGACTGTTAAAGATTTTTTGCAGGTCCAGCCTCCAAAGTTTAGTAGAAATTGGCCTACTAAGGGGTGGACGTATCCTTCTTATGATTCCCAGTCTAGGGGTAGATCTAGACGTGGTAGGGGCAGAGCTCAGGGCTCTTTCAGGCCTAGAACAGGGAGTTCTCCTGCACAGTCTTCGGTGAGGGCAGGGGTCAGTCCTTTCGTAAACAGACCCAATGACCTACCTTTTCAGCTGCCAGAGCCTTCTCGTCTGGCAGCACCTTTGGGAGGAAGGTTGGCACTTTTCAAAGAAAATTGGAGTTTAATTACCCAAGACAGATGGTTATTGAATATCATACACCACAGTTACAGGTTTTATTTCCATACCTTGCCTCCTTTCAAAGGCATGCCAGACATTCCTCCTCAACAAAGAATAGAGGCTCACAAGCAAATTTCTCTGTTACTCCAAATAGGGGCCATACAGCCGGTCCCTATGCCAGAAGTGGGCCTAGGATTTTACTCTCGCCTGTTCCTAGTAACAAAGAAGGGGAACACGTGGAGACCAATTTTGGATTTATCTACCCTCAACACTTATCTGGACATTCCCAAGTTCAAAATGTTGACGTTACAGCAGCTTTTACCTCTGCTGGGCAAAGATCATTGGATGGTAACTTTGGATCTCAAGGAGGCTTACCTTCATGTTCCTATCAGACTAAGTTGCAGGAAGTATCTGCGTTTTCGAGCTGGGACTTCTCACTATCAGTTCTCTGCATTGCCCTTTGGCTTATCTACTGCCCAGAGTATTCACGAAAGTTCTGGCTCCAGTGATAGCTTTCTTCAGGTTAAAAGGAATACAGATCTATCCTTATTTGGACGACTGCCTGATTTTGGCCCAAGGAAGGGAAGAGCTTCTTCATCATTTGGAATATGTGATAGCAGTGCTAAGATGCCTGGGGTATTCTGTGAACGAAATAAAGTCCAGTCTAGTACCCTCTCAGGACATGTGCTTTCTGGGTGTGAGACTGAATACAGCATCCCAGATGGCCTTTCTAACCAAGGACAAACAAAAGAGTCTATCCCTTTACTTCTGTCAACTATCTCATCAGTCCGTGCTGACTGCAAGGACAGTCCTTCAAGCATTAAGGTTCATGGCATCTTGTATTCTGGTGCTTCCCAATGCCAAACTGCATATGAGGAAGCTACAATGGTATCTCAAAAATGTATGGACACAGCACTGCCAGGATCTGGACACTGTCATTCAAATAATACTTTGCATTCAAAAGGAATTTTTATGGTGGGCTCAGGAATGTCACCTAAACAAGGGACTCTCTGTGACCCGGCCAGAGGCGAGTCAGATTTTAACGACAGATGCCTCAGACAAAGCTTGGGGAGCTCATCTACATGGAAAGTGGATACAAAACAAGTGGCCTGCCAGACTACAACATCTACATATCAACATGAAGGAGATGTTAGCAGTCCAGTTTGCATTAATAGCTTTCACGGAATTACTTCTTCCAGGGCAGGTGTTGATTCTAACAGACAACACAGCTGTCATGTGGTACATCAACAAGCAAGGGGGAATGCATTCTTATCCTCTATGCAGGCAAGCAATGATGTTGTGGGAGACTGCTCTCAGTTTACAGCTCAATCTTCAGGCAAGGTTTCTGCCAGGAGCACAGAACTCCTTAGCAGATGTGTTGAGCAGACGAATTATGGATCCCCACGAGTGGAAATTGGATCCTCAAGTATTTCAGAAATTGACAGTGTCATGGGGAACTCCAGACATAGATCTGTTCGCTTCTCCACTAAACCATCAGCTGCCAATGTTTTGCACAAAAAGGTTTCATCCCACAGCTTGGAAAGTGGATGCTCTTTCTTTCAATTGGAGCAATCTTCATGTGTATGCCTTTCCTCCTCTGCCTCTCCTCCCAAAGGTACTTCTAAAGGTCAGACAGGACAAGCCAAGGATGATTTTAATAGCTCCAGATTGGCCTCGACAGCACTGGTACCCATTACTGAGAAGTCTGGTACGGAAGCCTCCATGGCCTTTGCCTTCAATTCCACACCTGTTGTCACAGGAGGACAGCCATTTGCTGAATGTCAAACTTCACTCTCTGCACCTAACAGCCTGGCATATTCTGTTTTAAACCATAGAGGGTCTCAACTTCCACAACAAGTTTTGAATGTGATTTTGGAAGCTAGAAGGCCTAGTACAAGGAAAGTGTACGCAGATAAATGGAAGAGATTTTTGTTTTGGAGTGCAGCAAAAGATTTTGATGTTTCTGAGCCTAATTTGAGTGTGGCTCTTCAATATCTTACTGAGTTACTGGACAAGGGTTTGTTTTTCTCTTCTATTAAGGTTCATACTGCAGCAATTTCGGCTCACTATGATTGTGTCCCACCATTGTTTTCTCATCCTTTATTCAAGCAATTTCTTAGAGGGGCAAAGAATATAAGACCCCCACGAAGAGCTCCTACTCCTGCTTGGGATCTCAATTTTGTGTTGGAGAAACTCACTCTACAACCTTTTGAGCCTGCAGCTACTTCTGAGTTGAAATTTTTATCATGGAAGACGGCTTTTTTGTTGGCAATTACCTCTGCAAGAAGGGTTTCTGAATTGCAGGCCCTTATGGCAGTTGAGCCTTTCTTGATTTTCCATAAGGATAGGGTATCATTACGTACTAATCCTTCCTTTATGCCTAAGGTGGTTTCTAGTGTGGCTTTAAACCAAACTATTCATTTGTCTACTTTTTATGCAAATCCCCAAAATAAAGGGGAAAAGATTTTGCACACTTTAGATGTACACAGGCAGTTGCGTTATTATTTGGACAGAAATAAAGGGTTCAGGCAGTCTCAGCAGTTGTTTGTTTCTTTTGCTTTGAGTTCTCAGGGCAAGCCTGTGTCTAAACAAACTATTTCTAAGTGGATTGGGTTTTGCATTGCTTTCTGTTATTCCCATCATGGCAAGGAGGTTCCAGCTGGGATTAGGCCTCATTCCACTAGGGCTACTGCCACTTCAACAGCTTTTTTGAGGGGAGTGGCAACCAAGGATATTTTGGAGGCAGCTACTTGGAGTTCAGTGCATACTTTCTCTAGGCATTATCACCTGCCACTTTACTCTAAATCCAGGGCTGGTTTTGCCACTGCTGTTTTGCAGGGCATGTTGGCAGCTCCTGCTTCCTTGTAGTTAGCCATCCTCCCTTACCTCTCCTTTGGGATTCTACCCAAGTGTAAGGACTGCAGCAATGTGAGATGAAGAACATAGTACAGTTTTGTACCTACCATAAATGTAGATGTTCGAAGATCCACATTGCTGCAGTCCAATTTACACTCCCTCCTTCCCCTCGGTAGTTAGAGGTGGTTGTGTGGGTTGGGTTGTAGATATTGTGTATATTGTATATTTTGTACATATAGTTAGTGCAAGGGTGGTTGGTTGGGTGTTTGCTGTCTTTTGGTTTTGACCTTTATTTTTAGGGTCTTCTGACATCTGGGGCAAGAAAAGACTGAGGATATGACGTCGGTCATGCGCATTTGTACCCTGACGTCCTGATGTCAATCAAATGCGCCTTGACCGACGTCAGCCTTATACTTTGATATTCGGGCCGACCGAGGACAGCGGACTACCCAAGTGTAAGGACTGCAGCAATGTGGATCTTCGAACATCTACATTTATGGTAGGTACAAAACTGTACTTTTTCAGCATGTATGTCAGCTGTAGATTTATAAAACTAGAAAGAAAATTAAAAATCAGCAACATTGTGTGCCCATTGTTAAATAGTGCAATATAAAACCTTCATGTTTCACAGTTTATTATGTGCTGATATGAAATATAACTTGTTTTTTTCCAATTGATTTAAGAGCTGTTGCCAGAAGTTTCCATATTGTAACAGTTATAATCTCAGATCTAATTTATTAAAGGGAAATGCTTCCTCAACTATTTTATTTTTTGCATTGCTTTCTCTCCTTGTTCCTCATTTCTCTTCTTCTCATGGATTCACCACTTCACCGCATACGTTGCATCCAGTGCTAAGTTATATGTATGGATGTATATATATATATATATATATATATATATATATATATATATATATATATATATCCCATTTCTGAATTTTGCTATGTTGGGAGTTGAGCAAGCTGGTTTCATCAAGCCATGGTTTTTGAATACCAGCTCAAAGATTATATATAACCACAAAATAGCGAACGTTATCACAACCATCATGGCAAGGCACATAGAAAATTAAAACATGCTACAAACACTTGAGTTCTTAAAACAGAAAATTTAATAAATGAATGACTTTTAGTTTTAACACCAGTTTTTAGTCATTCATTTATTAAATTTTAGTTTTTAAGAACTCAGGAGTTCATAGTATGTTTTAATTTGATATGTGTCTTGCTGTGCTGGTTGTCATAACATTCGCTATTCTGTAATTATATATACACATACATACATAGACACACAAGTTTTATATATATATATATATATATATATATATATATATGTACTGAATTTAAACAAAACACTCAAATATCGATGGTCATAATGTTGACCAGATAACATTGACTTTGCAAATGTCAAAACATTACTAAACATGCACGAAGTAAAGATCTCAGAGCATGCAAAATTCACATTAAAAAATACAATAAAACATTGTATGTGAAGTTGTTCTGTCTTGCCGTTCATTCTTACAGATGGGTTCGGAGCCGATCCTCGGCTCCGAGTCGGCCTACTACAAAGCTCGAGGTCTTCAGACAGCTCGAGACCAAGTCCCTATCCCATGATGCACCTAAAGTTACCTCAGATCTAGTTTGCCACTGCAATAGATCGGAGGTTGCTTACATAGCTCGGGCTAGTACAATTTTCTTTTCTAAATATTATCTAAATAGCATTGTTATTTCTCTACCTTTAGAGTTCGTCTTTAGTACCTTTAGCTTTTATAACTTTATAGTGTGTATTCCCTTTCCCTTTGGTGTCCTTTTTCATCATTAGATATACCTCTCTTTGGCCTTCATTTTTTTCTATAGGCTTATTATATTTAGAGTAGTTTAAATAGTAGTTTGTGTGCTTTTGAACAGTGACAGTTTTGTCATAGTATTTCGATATATATATATATATATATATATATATATATATATATATATATATATATATATATATATTTAGCTATTTGGAGTGGTTTAAATAAATAGTTAGTGTGTGTGTGTGTGTGTGTGTGTGTGTGTGTGTGTGTGTGTGTGTGTGTGTGTGTGTGTGTGTGTGTGTGTGTGTTTAATAGTGACACTTTGTCACATAATATTTAGCCCATAGTTTTTTTCAGGGCTTATTTAAATAGTTTTGGGTGTGCCTAGTCTTTGTTATACTACAGTAGTTTTTTTTCTATTCTGTATAGTTCATTATGGCTGACCAAAATAGGGATACGCATCCTAAGTCAGATTTTAAAAAATGTCCAAAATGTGGACAGAAAATGTCTGTTACAGATAGCCATGTTAATTGTGTGTATTGTCTGGGAGCCTTGCACCTTCAGAAAAGCTGCTCCATTTGTCATTCCTTTTCTTCCAGGGTTCTTCAGGAGAGAAAGAGAAAGTTAATAGATAGAGGACTTCTCAAACCATCCTTTCAGGAAGCTTTGAGTGACCAGGATAGCTCTAGTAAATCTTCAAAGTCTTCTAAGGCTTCTACTTCTTCGGAAGTAAAAAATTCAAGAAAACCATCGACATCGGCTCCACAGCCCTCGGAGCCAAGTGTCTTGTCTTTTCGGAGCCAGTCCCCAGTCCTGGAACTATTATCCGAGGTACCTAAATGACCATTCCTTCAATCAGTGCCTCCATCCATCCATTCATCCCGGTCCTCGATCAGTCTTTCCGATTTGGATGTGGATCATGTGGTGCAGAAGTTGCTACAGGCACCGGCGTTTGCTAAATATTTATCTGCTCCGACCCAAGTGGCTTTGGAACTGAAGACTGTATTGCCATCAACTTAATTTCCTCCTCTGAGCCATACCGGTCTTTTGAGGCCAGAGGAGTCGGACCTGATGATTGTTGAGCCTTCGGATCCAACTCCTGTTCCAGTGTCATCGGTTCCATTTATTTGGACATCCTTGGTGCTGATTGAGGAGTCTAGGAGCCAACACGCTCTGATCGGGTCCGGGGAGGATAGTCGGACTGACTTGTCGGTTCCAACTTTGCCTCTCGAGGCTTTGGCTGGGATGAGCTCGGCTCCTACCTCTGGTTCAGAACCCACTGTCCCAGTGCCGAGGGGATCGATGGTTTCTTCGGATCCAGCAGTCCCTTCTCATCGGAGCAGAGATGCCTTTGAGGCCATGAGGAGAGTGATGTCTCCCAAAACATCTGCAACTTCAAGTCCAACTACCTCCTTCCCAAAAGTGTCTGTGCCCACTTCTGCCTCACAGATCCTGTCAAAGCGTAGAGACCCTGAGCCTCAGGAAGCCCCACTGGGGGGCCCTGCTCTTCCAAGACCTCACCAGAAGTTCCCACTGATGAGGTTTCCAGGAAGAGAATTTGTAAGAGGAAGCATCTAGACTCCCCACAGGAGTCTCTCACATCAGACACTGACTTAGATGAATCAGAAGGGTCCCCACGGTCCCCCTCTAAAGATATCTCATTTGCTGAGATATTAGAAATCCTTAGGCAGAGGGGTGGCTGGAAGTCCACCAACTGTACTGAAGATGATTGTTCTGAAACCACACAAAAGACCAGTGAAAACAACTCTACTTTCCAAAATAAGAATTTAATAAAAACCTTTAAGTTGTCTCTCCTCTCCTAGTGCCTCGGCTACAAGCTTTTACAGAGTAAAAAAGTGAAGTTCACTCACACAGTCCTTTTATACAGCTGCCATATCAATTAACAATTCATTACATATAAAATCAATTCCTAATTGTTAAGCTAACAATTAACCCATGAAGTTCTGCCAATTGCACTCTTTATTCATTCCTAAAGGCTGCAAAGTTTCATATTTCATTATTAAAATTGTACTGAAGATGAGTTGGTTCTCCTGAAGGCTTTCGGGTCTCAACCCTCCACCTCCTTGTTGTCTCTGCCCTTTGATGAGCTCATGAAGCTGGTCTCACGAAGGGCATGGGAGTCTCCGGACACCATCAAACCTGTCCCTAGAAGGTCCAATAAATTTATTTCTGCCCCCCAGGAAAAGTTTTTCATCACCAAGGGAGTGTCAGTTGATGCCATGGTGGTGGCGACAGCCACCACAAAGGAGATGTCAAAAACTTCTTCATCTGTCCATCCTCCTAACAGAGACACTGGGATCATGGATAGATATGGGAAGCGCACATACAGTTCAGTGACTTTTACCATGCATTCACTGAACTATCTCACTCATTTTACGAGACTTCAAAGAGACCTCCTTAAAGAGCTTGGGAATACTCTTCCGGGTACGGTAGCTGCAGGAGCTTCAGACAAAGTCACCTCCCAGCTCGCTTCCCTCAATTCCATAGTGAACTCGTCCATGTGTCTCATTTCGTATGCAGCTGATGGAGTGAGTAGGGCAGCAGGTACAGGAATTGCTCTCAGGAGACATTCCTAGATGCGCTTGTGTTCCTTCATGGAGCCCTTTAAGTCATCCTTTGTCAACACCCCTTTTGATGGCTCGTCCCTTTTCAGGCCCAAAGTTAAGGAAACTTTGACCAGGTGTGAGGAAGGAAATACTCTGTCTGTTGTCGGAGTCCGTTTTTCCACCCCTACTAGACCCTACCCCAGGGGTCAAAGGGGAAGAAGGATGTGATTCTGTAAAGCCCAAGAAACCCCCTCCAGGGGCAGAGGAGGGGGCAGCAATGGAAGATGCCACCCTCATGGTAGAGGGGGTCCACAAAATCAGGGTGACAGAGATCCGTTCTTTGGAAAGCCCTACCAGCACTTCTGAAAGGAGGCCCAACTATCCTGCTCTGGAGGCAGTCGGGGGTCGCTTATCTTTGTATCCAGATGCCTGGCTCAGAATATCAAATGACAACTGGGTACAAAGTATAGTTTCCAGAGGATACTTCATTCCTTTCGTCAGTCCCCCCTCCATTGACAACAAAAATCCTGGACATTCCACCCAGTTGCAGGGAACAAGCAACATTAGAGTTCCAAACGTTGCTAAGAAAAAGAGTCATCCAACCAGTCCCAACAGACCAGACAGGATCTGGAACTTACTCAAGATTCTTTTTAGTTCCAAAAAAGTCCCCATGGGACTGGAGACCTATTTTGATCTTCAGCAGACTAAACAAATCTGTCAAGAAAGTGAAGTTCCGGATGGTCACACTTCAGTCGATACTTCCCTTTTTAGGGAAAGACAATTTGATGTGCCTGATAGATCTACAGGATGCGTACTACCATATTAAAATGGCCAAACCATCCAGGGACCATCTGCACTTCCGGCTGGGAGCCAATCATTACCAGTTTCGAGCCCTGCCCTTTGGTCTCACTACAGCCCTCAGAGTATTCACCAAATATATGGCAGTGGTCACGGCTCACCTGAGGCATTTAGGATTCCAGGTGTTTCTGTACTTAGATGATTGGCTTCTCACTGCCAGCACCAGCCATCAGCTAACACAAGCCAGGGACACCACTCTTTCTCTCTGCAGTTATCTGGACATTATGATAAATTCAGAAAAATCTGCCTTGTCACCATCGCAACATATCGTTTTTATTGGAGCAGAATTGGACACCACCACCACCACTTTGAGACTTCCAACAAAAAGGGTTTTATTACTCCGTCAGCAGGTTCACATTATCATATCCAAAGACAAGGCTCCAGCATCAGAAGTGCTGAAATTGTTAGGCATGATGGCAGCTGCAATATTTGCGATACTGTTGGGTCACATGCACAAGTGGATTCTGCAATGGCTGTTATTCACTCAATGATCTTACTAAGAGCTCTCAATGTCTCATCTCATAATGATCACAAACACATGCAAAATAGGATCTTCAGTGGTGGTTGACCTCTCTTCATGTAACGATAGGTCGTCCTTTTGTACTACCCCCACCAGCAGCCACAGTGACCACGGACACAGATGCTTCCCTGATAGGGTGGGGGGGGGCATTTTCAGGGAAGAACAGCCCAAGGCACATGGACCAAACAGGAGACATATCTGCATATCAATGTCCTGGAGATGAGAGTGGTACTTTTAGTGTTGCAGTACTTCCAGGACTCTCTTCCTCTGGGAACAATTGCGATTCAGACAGACAACATGTCAGTGGTCTGGTACTTGAACAAACAAGAAGGAGCCAGGTCCTATCCCCTTTGTCCTGAGACCCTATGAGTATGGCAGTGGGTTACATCCACCCAGCGCTTTCTGTTAGCAATGCACATCCCTGGGAAATCCAACATGATAGAAGACAAACTGAGCAGGACAATTTTGTTGCCTCACGAGTGGTCCCTAAAGAAAGAGATAGTGAAAAGAATTTTCTGCATGTGGGGCCAGCCTTGCTGCAACCTTTTTGCCAACCACACAAACATAAAATGCAGAAGCTACTTTGCCCTGATTCCCCCTCTGGGAGAAGCCCCAAGGGATGCACTCGTACACGATTGGCCTCCGGGTCTCCTCTATGCATTCCCACCGATTCCCTTGATACCCAAAGTATTGCAGAAAGCAAAAGCCCTGGGAAGGACCATCATTCTGATAGCACCTCATTAGCTTCGTCAAATTTGGTTCCCCTTCCTTTGACTTCATCAGTTGGAAGACCCTTGGATTCTGGACCCAGTTCCAGATCTTTTGACGCATTCGTCGGGGGATCTTCATCCCTCTCTTCACTCCCTGAAATTGACAGCTTGGCTGCTCCAATTCCCAACATAGCCAGGTTCCATAACCTCTCAAATGAAACACAGCAGATATTGATATCTTCTCATAAGTCCTCTACTAGGAAGCTACATCTTAGCAAATAGAGAAGATTTTCTATATGGGCTTCTCAAAATAACATTGATTCCTACCAAGCCCCTATTGCTTCCATATAAGAGTTCTTGACTATGCTTTTCTATAAAGGAGCTGCAGCAGCAACAGTTCGGGTTCAGCTTGCTGCTATCTCTAATTTCCATCTTGGCTTTGAAGGATTAAACATAATGCCACACAAACTATCCAAAGCCTTTCTCAAAGGGACCTTTCATCTCAGACCACCTGTGAAATCCCCTTATACTCCATGAAATCTAAACTTTATGCTTTCATGCATTATTCTCCCACCTTTCGAGCCAGCTTCATCATGTGATTTGAAATATTTGTCATGGAAGACTATCTTTTTAGTAGCCATCACTTCTGCCCGTAGAGTGTTAGAGCTTCAGGCCTTGTCCATAAAGCCTCCTTATTTGATTTTTCATGCTGACAGAGTGTCCCTGCGAACAAACCCTTCATTTTTACCCAAAGTTTGTACTGAAACTAACCTTAACCAGATCATAGATTTGCCAGTGTTCTTTCCGAAACACACCAACAACTTAGAGTGTATGCTGCACAAGCTTGATGTTCACAGACAGCTCAGATTTTACCTCAATAGAACAAAAGACTTTAGAAAATCTGAACATCTTTTTGTTTCCTTTTCAGATTCCAGAAAAGGTATTCCAGTGGCAAAAACAACACTGTCTAAATGGTTATCTGATTGTATCACATTTACTTATTCAGCTGCTAATCTACCTTTACAACTCAAGATTAAGGCTTATTCTACCAGAGCAGTGTCCACATCTTCTGCCTTTTCTGCTAGGCTTCCTATAGACATTTGTGCAGCAGCTACTTGGTCAAAACCTCATGCCTTTATCACTCATTACATAGTTGACAAGGCCTCCAGGGACAGGGCCTCCTTTGAGTCTACTGTCCTAAAAAACATACCTCCATGAGCCACCCGAGAAAGATGGTGCTTGGGACGCTACCCATCTGTAAGAATGAATGGCGAGATAGAACAACTTCAAATAAAGAAGTTGTGTACTCACCATAATGTTAGTTGTTCATCTTGCCTTCATTCTTACTTCCCACACTCCTTCCCCCTCCAGGGTTTTTCGAGGACCGATATACTAGATTTTTCCTGGTTGCTCAGTCTTTCTATGGGTTTCTCCTAAAGAGGGATAGAATGACACATGGTATTATTATACATAGCAAACAAGATCTGAGGTAACTCTAGGTGCATCATGGGATAAGGACTTGGCCTCGAGCTGTCTGAAGACCTCGAGCTTTGTAGTAGGCCGACTCAGAGCCAAGGATCAGCTCCGAACCCATCTGTAAGAATGAAGGTGAGATGAACAACTCACATGGAACGTTATAGTGAGTACATAACTTCTTTATTTTTTTTTGCAGGGGATATTCCCACACCCCCTGCTAATTATATATATATTAGTTTAAAGATTCCACAATGTTAATGAAAGGGCATATTTCTCTACCCAGAGAATTGTATGACCTTGCTGTGTAGTTGACTAAATTTTGTCGACTAAACAGATGACAAAGGGGGGATTTGAAAATAGTCACTTTGCCTCAGAGATATATATATATATATATATATATATATATATATATATATATATATATATATGTGTGTGTGTGTGTGTGTGTGTGTGTGTATGCATATATACATGTATGATGTGTGTGCATGGGGACATATTTGCAGGAATATAAACATATCTGGTTCTGGAGAGTATTAATAAGTTTATAATGAATATTGCTGTCCCGACAAACAACATTTCCAATACCACAAAGTACCAGATATTTTATTTGTTATACCTCAGGATTTCATACATACCCTCTCAGCCTCTTAGCATAAGAAATCTGGACAAAGCGTAAAATAATGGGGGGACAAAGGCCCAAAAATAGGAACAGATTTTAAATATTGTTCCTACAAATTTTGAAAGTCACTAGAATAATAGGATTTGTGTTAACATGCATTTTCTAAAGGATATGAAGTCTGAAACTCAAAGGTATGTCATCATTAAATGACTTAAATCCACCATTATTTGCCAGAAAATCTCAGATTTTATGAGTAACAATCCAAAAATAACAGACAAAAATCTGGACGTTCTGTGAAAATCTGGACAGTTGAAAGATATGCGCCCATATATTCCTGGCCAAGTCTGACTTCCTGACTTATCCCCATATAAGTTTGGCAGTTAGTGCAGAGTATTAAGGTTATGAGCCATTAACAGGCTGCTTCATGTAGTCCAAGGTTTGAGTCTGTCAGCCTTTATTTGTGTAGTGTGTGACTCTTAGCAAGTCACTTAACCAGATAGTGCTCTGGGCAATTGGAAAATTGGATTACACTCCTCAGTGGTCTCTCAGACTACATGCTTTGTAACTAACTACATGCCCACCTAATTCCAATCCCATTCATTACAGTAGTGTGGTTTGGACTTTTTACTAGTGTCTTTTCCCTGTAGTGGGAGGGGTACAGTGATATCCATTTACCTTAAGTCATATTTAATTTGCAGTCAGAATAGGTGCATTGCACAGTGTTTTTCTTAGTTAAGTTTTCTGAATATGTGTTGTTACTTTTTATTTATTGGTATTCTAGTTGCTATAGTCCTGAATTTTATGTTTTTCTTGTGTTTTGGCTGACTTTTTAAGCATTAATTTTTATAGTTTTTCTTACTGTTCTATTTTTATTGACATATTTATATGTCTTGATTTTGATTTTGGTGGGGATGTATCATTGGCTGATTGATCGTGTGCAGTGTGTGTGTGTGTGTGTGTGTGTGTGTGTGTGTGTGTGTGTGTGTGTGTGTGTGTGTGTGTGTGTGTGTGTGTGTGTGTGTGTTATGTTTACTTATTTTTGTACTGTATTGAAGAAGAGAGATTTTCTGTTTTGTTTCTGTACTTTAAATATAGCCTGAGATTCAGAGATAGCTAACATAGTATACAATGCAAATTAGTGTGGATAATGGTCATGTGAAGTATGTGAATAATTCTAAGACATCACATGATTATGCAATGGTAGATATAGTGTGATATGCTGTTTATGCTAATGAGCACATAATTACATATAAATAAGATAATGGTGGATGTGGATGACTCCTCCCCATCTAGTATTGAAGACCATGGCACTGACTCATTGGACCATGTCACCTACATGTAGTCACAGTCATCAGCCACTGACTTCAGTCCTATGTTATTTTTTTGTGCTGTTCCCTCTACCATTTAGACACTTTGAAAGCATGAACACACATGACACCATTGCCATCCCACATACATATACCATCATACCCCACCTTTAACATGGGATGTGTACTTGTACACACTAATGCTTATATAAATATGTTTTATTATGAATATGTCATTATTTTTTGTATAATGAATTATAAGTAATAAAATTGTTACTATTAAAAGAAAAAAGTGTTTGACAGGCAGGTGGTATGTTGCTGTTTTCTTCCTGATTAAAAATGTATGGTCTGAAGTAAAAAAAAAAAATATATATATATATATATATATATATATATATATATATATATATATATATATATATGTATGTATACACACACACACACACACACAGACACACACACACACGCATATAGATATAGATATAGATATATAGAAAACTACTAAAATTGCTAGCTGTGACCCATACAGTTTGACAGAGAAATTATTCCCCAAAAAAACCTGATAAAATGGGTTAACCGGCTGTCAAGTCACTCAAAGCTGACAGAGAAAAGAGCTGTTTGATGGCAACAAAGTTCTGAATGTTTGTCACCCTAACCACTAACTTTACAACACTCTCTCAAGTTGTACAGCATTTAGGGTGTATGAAGAGTGCCCTAAATCTTTGGAAGTTGGGTGGTCACCCAATCCTTGGCAGGATATGTACCATATACCTTAGGCTACTGTAACAGTGATTTATTCAGTCATCTACTGTTTTGGAAGTTTACTTGCACATTACCCCTTTATTCTTGAGCTCAGAAACTGAGGTAGATCTTTCTTTCATTCCTTTTACATCAAAAAATGCTGTTAGGCAAAACTGGACAAAGCACAGTTGATTCCTATTGTAGCAGTCTGGTCCAGCAACTGTGGTTTTCATTTCTGCATTAACTCAGACTACATGTCATTTAAATTAGCTCTGAGCAGTGTATAGGTATCACAAATGTAGGGCAAAGTTCTTCATCACCTTTTGAGTTACTCATTTATTCATCCTGGAAGGAAGGCTTCTAACTTTTAATGTTGCTTTCTTTTCTTATTCTGTTAAGACCAGTTACTTGAAAATTTCACTCTGGACTAAAGTACAATGTTTGGAGCCATTTAGCAGCCCAAATCATGGAAACTTAGTGGCTTCATTATTTTTAGTCTATTTAAGACATTTAACAGTATATCATCAACTACTTCTAAAAATGTTAACCATATAATGGATATGCAGCTACCCTAGTAAATAGATCACAGATAGTAAGATGGCAACATACATACTTCACCTTCAGCTCAGCTGCAGTAGGAGTACCACAGGGATCCACTCAAGGTCCATTTCTATCTAATATATTCATTATTGATACAGTATCTTAAATGTGTATGGACATTCAAGGGTATGCAAAATATATTTCCTTTTATTTTTATATCACAGAAGAATAAGGGTTGCTGAAATGGATGATCATGGACTGGATCATGATTTGAATGATGGACTGCCTTAATCTAGGTGTCCCACATGGGGCAATGCTTAGTCCCTTACTGTTCCTTCTTTTTATAAACAGCCTTCCTTGTGATCTACCATACTGAACACAGATGGCATTGTTACAAGATAGGGTAAGGCCTCAGATGACATTAATTCTTTACTTCAGTATCTTGCTATCCACTGGAACTGGTTAGAAAGTAACAAGCTTTTTTTAAACAGCTAGAAAACAACGTTTATACTGTTGGGTACATCCCAGAGGCTTTCATTAACAGATCCTGTAAAACAGAAGTTAGCAGTGGTTTCCCAGCAAAAATATCTCAGTCAGACTTTAAAACAAAATGTCGTCTTCCTTCCTCATACAGAGTTAATAAAAATGTACTCAATCAGCTTATGGTCACTTATAAAGTCTTTGCCCTTCAGATTGAAACAGTTCAGGAGCTTGGAAAGCAATAAGCTGTGGTAGTCCTGCTGCCTAGATTGTTGTATGCCCTGTGTATTATCACCTTTCTTTCGTCACAAAATTGTAATCTAAAATAAAACAGATACTACAATTCTATGATTCATACATCTCAGCCCTAACAGTGAACATCATTGTATAATACTGGCAAATACTAATTGGATATCAGTAAAAGGCACTTTCCTACTGCATAAATTGACTTTCAAGTTAGTAACACGAAGGCTACTGCCTTGCATGCAAGAATCAGTTACAAAAAAGACAAGCCTTAATCACTGAGAAACCCTTCAAGCACAATATTATGCAAGCCCCCCTTACTATTACCCTACTTGGAAAGCCTTTTCTAAAATAGTGCTAGGTGTATGGTATTCTATTTCAGACACTATTACACCGTTAGAGATGTTGATTAACCTGCAGACTTCACTAAATGCCTACTGAAACATCTCAAGGGGGCAAATAACTGTGAGTGCTTAACAAAAAAAAGGAATGAAAGCTTATAAGTTACATCTCTTCATATTTATAACAAAATGTGTCACTACATTAACAATTGATGGATATTGGATTCCATATTTATTTAATAATATGACCTTGTGTTTGTTTATTTTCTTTTTGCAGTAATATTAAACTGCATAAGACTGTATTCTTCACTGAAGTTTGTTGTACTTTTAGTATTTCTTTATCATACCGTGGTATAGATTTGAATATGTCTTTCTCTTGTTGCTTTGTGACCATATTATCTCTCTGAATATAGTTTGTCATTTTCTTGTTACGTTGTAGCCAACACCATGCCTGAAAGTGTCTATGAAATAGTGTACCAAACCAGTTAACAAATGTTAAAATAAAATAAATGTATCCAGATTGTACCATTTTTCACTCCTAGTGCAATAAACAGATGACACTGCTGTCAGATGCTCAAGCAAAACTATAACAGAGCCTCAAAGCTCAATTTACAATACTGAAAAATATCTGAAAGAATCCCTGTTAATTCTAAATATCACAAAACCTAAGCTCATCTTTCTCAAGTACTCCACTGCAGTCAGTGTGTGTGTGTGTGTGTGTGTGTGTGTGTGTGTGTGTGTGTGTGTGTGTGTGTGCATATTTATTCATTCATTTTGGTAACTAGGGCAGAGTACTGTTCCAAATGGACCTATTTCATTCTCATACCATCATCCCAGATGTGTATGTGTGTTAGTTGCTGATTAAAAGTATATTTATATTATGTCATCAAGTTTTCTGAAATTCAAAATTCATATGATTGAGACCATATGACTGAGTTTAAAAACTCGAAAGTGTAAAAAAAAAAAAAAAATTCTGTGTTTTTGCAGGGGGCAGGTATCCCTGCATCCTCCATCCAAGATCATATACAGTGGGGAAAAGAGCAAATTCCCTGATCCACACTGTACCATGATCGAGTTTTCAGAAATTTGATCAACCATATGAATTTCGAGTGTACATATATAATATAAAACATATGTGTATGTGCGTGTGGTGCACACACACACACACACACACACACTCACACACTCACTCAAACATGTGTGTGTGTGAATTTATGACATTTCATTGAAATGTGATACATCCAAACCTCAAACTAGGGAACATTATTTATTTATTTATTTATTTATTTAAATTTTTTGACCGGGAGTGTCCGACTGGATGTAGGTCCATTTTCAGCGGAGGCATGGGGAGAAAAGCTCCACAGTAAAATAAACAGACAGTAGTTACATTGGATTACATAGCGATTAACAATTTAACATAGCAATTACTTACAACATATTTACAGATGAAGAACATAGTACATCAGTAGACAACTAGAATCTTTATCTGTGAAGTACATAACAGACATTAACAAATGTTACAATGAGAAGTTCCTGCTTTATAATAAGTACTAGGCTTATGAGCATCTGAGCTTGCTATAATCAAGGTAGTTAGTGGAGTGGAAAGAAAGGTAGTGGTTGGATGGGGTGGATGATATTAGAGTGGGAGTTGCAAGGGCATAGCCAGCATGTTTGTAGGTGCGCTTTTAGTAAAGTTTTGAAGTGGGTGCATGATGGTACGGAGGTAATTGTGGGTGGGAGTGAGTTCCATAATTTGGCTATGGCACAAGAGAATAGTGCTTCACCAGCAAAGTTATTGGCTTTAGTGATCTGCAAGTGATTTTTGTTGCTGGATCTTAGTGGTCTGGTGGTGCGATAGGGTTGGAGTAGATTCTTTAGGGATGGGACATTTAGTGGATGGTTTACTAGTTTGTGGGCGAGTGAGAGTTGATACCACTGAAGGAGGTGAGGGAGTTCAAGCCAGCCCAGTTCAGCAAGTGAGAGACACTGGTGACTACGGTAGGATGCCCCTGTGGGGAATTTGGCGATTTTGTTGTAGCAAGTCTCTAGCTTGTTTAGATCACATTGCCTTAGGTTGGTATATATTGGAGAGGCATAAAGTAGGGTGGAGATAGGGTGGGAATTTGCTATTGAAATCTTTGCTGCTTTGGTGAGAAATTACTTATTTCTGTATAACGCTCCTAGTTTTTTGTGGACTTTTTTTATGGTCATGGATATGTGAATGTCAAATTTTAGTTTTTTTGTCTATTTCCACTCCTAGCAATTTGGTGTGTTCAGTTGGGTATATAGTGGTGTTGTCTTTTGCTGTGATGTTAAAGTGAGAGTTGGTTTGAGTATGTTTGGTGGGTTGGAAGATGAGTAGTTTAGTTTTGTTTAGGTTGAGTATTAATTGGGCATTGGATAACCATGTTTCAACAGAGGAAAAGGCTTCCTGTGTGACTTTTTGCAGTTTGGGTAGGGACTGGGCTGAGCAGATGATGGTCGAGTCATCTGCGTATTGTATGAGTGTGCCATGTTTGGTGGCAGAGGCTAGATTATTGGTGTAAACAGAGAAGAGTAGGGGTCCAAGGATGGATCCTTGGGGAACCCCTATGGAGACAGGTAGTTGGGGAGATATGTCATTCTGCCATACAATGGATTGTTGGCGGTCAGACAGGTAACTCTGAAACCACTTGGTGACTGATTGTGAGAAGGATAGGTTATTGAGGACAGAGATAAGTTGTTTGTGTGGGACCATGTCAAATGCTTTATATAGGTCTAGGAAAGTAGCAGAGGAGAGATAGCCATTGTTTTTATGCTAAAGGATAGTGTTAGTAAAGGAGAGTAAGGCAGTGGTGGTGCTATGGCTTGGTCGGAAACCATGCTGAGTACTGGAAAGGAGGTTGTTAGTAAGGAGGTAGTCTGAGACCTGAGAGTGTATGCATCTCTCTAGTATTTTGGAGAGTGGAGAGAGAATAGCTATGAGGCGGTAATTGGTTAGTTCTGCGGAGGGTCCACCTTTGTGGAGGGGAATTATATGTGATACTTTCCACAGTGTGGGAAGGTAACTTTCTGACAGAGATTGGTTAATCAAGATGGATACTGGGTAGGCCAGAGCATCAGCTGCGATTTGTAGGTATTCACTTGGGAGGTTGTCTGCTGCTAATTTGGTGGGTTTAAGTTTAGTTAAGAGTTTTTTTATGTTGGAGGTAGGTACAGGAGAAAAAGAGAAGGCAGTGGGGAGATTACTAGTTGAAGGTGTGGGTTGGAGGGGAGGGGGATTGTGTTGTTTAGCTAGTGATAGTATTCTTTGGGTGAAGTGTGTGTTGAATGAGGTAGCAATATTTTCTGAGGAGTGAGGGATGTTAGGAGGAGGGGTACTGACTTTACCTGGGTGGAGGATGGAGTTTATGAAGGACCAGAATTGTTTGGGGCTGTGTTGTGAGGAGTCTAGGGCAGACTGGTAGTATTGGAATTTGTCCTGTTTTATTATCTTTTTGACTCTATTGCGTAGTTCTAGGAATTTCTGTCTAGCTGAGGGGGTTTTGGTTTTGCGCCAGTGCTCCCAGGCTTTATCCCTGTTTTTCATTTCTGACTTAGTGGTTTTCTGTAGCATCTAAGCAAAACAGTGAAAACAAACAAAAAATCCTTTTTTTCTACAGAAGGCAATTCCCCCTGCATCCACTCACACACCCTGCTAATTATATGTAACAACTCTAAGGTCACAGAACAGTGTGTAAAGGGCAAACTTCTCAAACCTCACTGTTAAACAGTCTCACTCAGAAAAAGGTGCTGTATCTGATTTGTGATTAGCTGGACTGACTTTTTTCTCATTTTAATGTTAAAAAAACATAGATGAAACCTTAGTAACACACACACACACACACACACACACACACACACACATATATATAGATAGATAGATAGCTATAGCTATATATGTATATCAGTGTGTGTGTGTGTGTGTGTGTGTGTGTGTGTGTGTGTGTGTGTGTGTGTGTGTGTGTGTGTGTGTTTGTATGGAGAAGAAGAAAACTTTGAACTGACTTGGAGACTTATTAACATTGTGTAGAACACTTTGTATAAACAATTAAAGTAAAGAACATGAGAGTTCACTGATGGCACAAGTGTAGCAAGCACATTCATCTAAGTCTTCCCCAGACCTTTTTGATCTCAGAAATATCTTAAGAAGTCTAATTTTTTAAAAGAAAGTGCTCATACATACAAACACACACACATACTTCTGTTTCATTTGCTGTCTGTCTATCTGTATACAGGTCTTAGAGACACACATTATCTGCGCTGAAAACATAGATATGAGTACCTGAAATATAAGGAACTGGTTTTATTTTCATGTTTAATATGGTCATTTCTCTTTAAATTTATTTTTTGTCTTAAATTCAGGTCCAGGAGCTACAGAGTCCACCCAGAGCCAGTCAAGTTGTGAAGGACTGTGTGAAAGCCTGTCTTAATTCTACATATGAGTACATTTTCAACAATTGCCATGAACTGTATAGTCGTGAATACCAGACTGACCCTGTAAGTATGAAAAACATCAAATAAGTAAGTAAAGATACTTTTTCTCATGCATTCAGTTTATATCTCTAACAAGATAAATGCTGTGCTTTAGAGACTAGGATAGGGAACTGAAGTATGACAGTCTTTCCCCAGTATTTTTGCTTGTGAATGAAGAACTAAGTTTCGGAAATTTGTCCTGCATTATATGTATGTCAGCAGATCTCAGCAGTTGTTGTAGCCAAGGAATGCCTTGGAAGCAGTGACCTTTCTAACAAATACAGCTTTAAATGGATTAAACTGTGTAAGTCCATTAAATAACTTCTTCTCTGTCAGGAAGTGCAAATATCACTGATTTAAGATGTGGTCTTAAATTGACATCTTGTTAGCCTTGAGTTTTTTTTTTTTTTCCTTCCTGCAGCTGACTATCAGCTACCACCAGCTCCTCCCGAGTTTACCTGACCCATATTGGCCTTCTCAAGGCTTTATCTGATGGACATCCAGTGCCGATGAGGAGATTGAGGACAGTGGTACAACATCATACTGCTGCTGGAGAGTGTGCCCTAACTCCCCCACCTCACAGCAACTTTTCAGCTTCACTTTTGCTGCCCTTAGGAAATGTGCATACATGTACAACCTCGCGACTAAGTGGTTTACTGCTTATTCAGGCAAAGCTCAACAAAGTCATATGCTACTTATTGCAGCTAGTGAGGCCCCTTCCCTATTCTCAGGATGGGCAGGCCAGCATCAGTTGCTCACTCTAATCTGCATAAAGTCTAGATTTCTCAGAATCTTTATCACAATATAAGCCATTTTGCATCATAGTTAGTAAATGAAAAGTGAAGGAAATTAATAAAATATAAGCAATTAATGAAATAAATCCATGGATGTACTGTCT
>NC_056747.1:464518985-464566485 GCF_019279795.1 Protopterus annectens
GGGTATTTTATCGAAGGCTTTTGCGAGGTCCAGGTAGGCTGTGTGGACCACCTTCCCCTCATCAATGGCCTTGGTGACTGTTTCAAAGAAATCAACCAGGTTTAAGAGGCAGGATCTGCCCTTAACAAAGCCGAACTGGGTAGGATCCAGTGTCTGTAGGTCCCCAATATCTTTATTTATGAGGTCCATGATGATCCTTTCCATAGCTTTGCAGACCAAGCAAGATAGTTTCCAGGATCCGTTGAGGCACCACCTTTATGGAGAGGGACCACTGTTGCTGTACACCACTCTTTGGGCACATATCCTGTAGTAAGGCTGAGATTGAACAGTAGTTTTATGTTTGGGTTTAGCTCTTCTTGGAGTTCATGTAGGATGCAGACCGGGACACCATCTGGTCCCATTGATGTTGTGTTTTTTGCTTTGGAGAGGGCGGCTCTTACCTGAGCATCTGAGATGTCAGGGGGGGCAGCACTCTGCTGGGATAGATATTTGCCCTTTTGGTGGGGAGGGGGGGAGAAGTTTGCGCTGAACCTGTCAGCTAGGATGTTGGCAATGTCTGTGGGTTCTGTGTATTTTTTGTCATTTTGGACTAATTCTGAGCATATCTGGGAATTACCACCCAGGTTCCTAACATAACTAAAGAAAGCCTTGTGATTATCCTTAGTGTCCCGTGCAATGTTTCTCTCGAAGCTGGCCTTAGACAATTTTATGAGTGCCCGTAGTTTTTTGCTAATACTGATCAGTGATGCCTTCCCTTTTTGGGATTTTGCTCTATCATGTAGTAGCTTCCTCCTTCTATTGTATAGTTTGTTTATGGCTGGGGTCCACCAGACAGGACGCCTGCCTTTGGAGGATTGGGTCTTGGTTTTATTTGGGATTGCATGATCCATGCATTCCTGAAGGAGTTCATAGAATGCGTTTTTAAAGAATTCTGTGGTCTGGGCCATATTTTCCACAGGCCCAGGGGCTTTGAAGGATTCTACCTCAGTTTTGAGGAGTGTGAAATTTGCTTTAGAGAAGTTTTTCACTGTGGTTTTCTGGGCAGGGGGTGGGGTCAGGATGTGAATATCCAGTAAGATTAGCTTATGTTCTGATCTTACCAGTGAGGGATACACTTCTGGTCTGGAGCATAGAGTCCCCATGTTGGTGATGATCAGGTCCAGTATGTTTTCCCCTCTTGTGGGAGTGGTAACAAGTTGTTCCATAGCATTTGAGTTTATAAATTCTAGGAACCTTTGGGCTAGGGTGTTGGAGCTAGAGTAATGCTCCCAGTCTATGTTTGGGTAGTTGAAGTCGCCCAATATAATGGTGTTTGGAGAGACCTTCATATTTTCCAGTGTTCTCAGGAAGGCCGAGTGGGGTTCCTGGGTTTGGGAGGGTGGTCTGTAGCAGGCTATAAACTGGAAGGCAGTTTTACCCACTGTTAATTGCACATGGATAGTCTCTGATGCTTCGTGCTTTGCCACCAACCTGGAGGTGTGGGTATTTTTGATGAATATCGATACTCCCCCTCCTTTTGTGGTTCGGTCCAAGTTTTGGGGCCGAAAAGCATGGTATGAGGTATAACCTGGTAGTGCTGGGGTGCTCTCGGGAGCCCTGAACCAGGTTTCTGTTACTGCACAGATATCGATGTTCTCCATGCTAAGGAGAGTTTCGAGTGCATGCATCTTGAGGTTTAGACTTCTGGCGTTGAGTAGCATTTCTCTTAGTTTCTTATCCCTTGTGATACCTATGGAGGTGGGTTTGTCTTTTGAGCCTTGCCTAAAAAGGTACTATGGGGTAGCAAGAGCCTTTGCCAATATCCGAAAGCCCAGGGTGACAGGTGCAAGCCATCCCTAGCGAAGCATCGTGGCTTGTCGAGCATATCATCCCAAGCTGACAGGCATTGGATCCCCTTTGAATGACACCAGTACTTAAGCCAATTGTTGAAATTGATCATCTTGTCTTCATATTGTGGCATCATTCTTGGTGAGGGTAAGATGCTACTCAAGGTCAGGGTCATACCGGCCTGGGCTACATGCTCAGAGAGCTCCTCTATGTCTCTTTTCATGTAGTCCAGGGAGGTACGTCTCAGGTCATTCACACCAGCATGGACACTGACTGAGTCATATTTGTACTTGCCTTGGAGTGACCTGAGTGCTTGAGTTATGTGGCGGATCCTAGCGCCCGACAGGCTGCTCACCGTGACCCTCTCCTTGTTCAGCATGGTGAGCGGGACGTCAGTGTGCCTGACGATAGAGTCACCTATTACAAGTGTATCAGGTGTGTTGTTTAGTCTTAAGGGCTGTGACTGTTCGGCACACTGGCTTTGTGAGATATGTGTTGCACGTGTTTTGTTTTGGGGTAGCGGTTGCTTGGGTGTCTGCTTTGGAGGTCTCTGCTGCTTAGGCAGATCTTTATTTAGAGCCTCCGAGTATGTTTTTGTGTGATTATGTGTTTGGTAGGTCTATGTGAGACTTGTAGTGAGTGTGGTTTCCTTCTCCTCCTGACTGGTTATGCCAGTACTGAGTTGAGAGAGCTTAGCCTCCAGTTTGGCTATATGGTTGCATCTCTCACATGTGTTGGAATTTGTTGGGAGGAGGAGAGGGTTGTCTGTGTACATGAGGCAGTTGTAACATTGCCTCAAGATTCCCAGATTCATCAGCTGGACCGGAGAGGAGATTGACAACTGACCTTTGGACATGCTAAAATAATATTGGGAATTCCTTTATAATTGAAAACAAGGGCCAATGGGGAGTGAGGATGTAGTGCTTTTAATTTTTAGTGCTGACTTATATAATTGCTTTACTGAGCAAGTGCCAGGTAACTTAAGTGCAATGTGTTACAGGTAACTTAAATGCAAAAATGACAAACAGTAACTTTCTTTCAAGTGAAACAAGGAAATAAGTACAGTAAGCAATGCAGATATCACTAGTGATCCACAGAAGCGCTGTGAAGCCGCGTATTAGGTGGAATTAGCATTCCAGGGAAATAACAAGCAAACAAACAACAAGCATATAAACAAAGCTAGATTCAGCAGGCCTGGATCTAGTCTATGCTACAGCAAACAAGGTGTACCAATTTCAGTAAGATACAGTTCAAATATTCAGGCACTATAAACCTTTAACCAGAAATTCCCAGCTCAGAAGGGCAGAGTCCAGCCTCTTCTCCCACAAGAGTGCAGACCACGAACCTTCTTAATGTAAAATAACTGGCCTGAAGCCCAAGTGCTTAAACCAGAACTAATACACTTTAAGAATAACAGACACTGGGCTCTCAATCAGCAGTTCCCAACTTAGAAGGATGAAAGCTACCTGTCCTGCCACCACAGTGCATGCCACAAACCTTCCTAATGTAAAACAACTGGTCTGAAGCCCAAGTGCTTAATCCAAAAGACTTATAATGATAGCTACACTTTAATCAAGTTACTACCAAGCAGTAATGAATACAATTGAATACTTTAGAGAATGCCTGGATTAGTGCTCAAGTTACACAAACAAAGCTAGATCCAGCAGGCCAAAAGGATGAATTGAGGCCAAAAGGATGAATACTGTGGGATGGGACTATTGTGCAGGACTGCAGCAAAGTGGGGACCAAGTCAGTGCTCCTTTCTCTACTGTGATGTGATTTGAGATATATAAGTAGCAGGGGGTGTGGGGTGGGCAGGTATATGGTAGGTATAGGGGAATTTATCCCCCCTGCAAAAAAGTATGTATATTTGAATTTTCTTTTGCATTGTAATCATTTATGTTTACTTTTCAGTGTTGTGTTGTTCGCTTATCACTCATTTGAGCATTTGAGTAAACAGTAGGATCCCATACATATATATATATATATATATATATATATATATATATATATATATATATATATATATATATATATATATATATATATATACATATATATATATATATATATGTATATATATATATATATATATATATATATATATATATATATAGCTATAAAATATCAAAAGGCTGCATGCAATGCAGATGTGCATGGAGATGAAAGTACTCCAGAATTAATATATTGGAATGCCTTTTATGTCATATCCCAACAATGAAGGCATAATGACCACAGTTTTGTTGTAAATGGCCTTGCCAGCATAATTACGTATTTAATTTAAACTGATGAGGACATTTGTAGTGAAACTGCAATCTGTGCTTTTATTCTGGGGATATGAAATTAACTGCATTCAAATGTACTAATGCTACAGTTCTTTTGCATGTGTGTGTGTTTAGAGGGAGATGTATATATCTACACACACACACACACACACACACACACACACACACACACACACACACACACACACACACGTATTACATATACATACATAGAATGAGTCTGCTATGGTATATCACCATGCACCAATTCTAATCACAGCTGCTTATACATTTCAGTATGAAACCCATAACTTGAGTACATATAAATACTAAACATATGTACTTGAATAGATCCATAGTCTTTGCTCCCAATATGGGAGTCTTTGACCTTACACCCACTTTGTAAATATTTTAACTCTAATGTTACTCAACTTAGGGCCCAATTCCAAAAGACTTGCAGGTCTTTTGGAATCTGGCCCCTGGTGTAAGGTTGTTTACAAACAGGCCTTACACCGTAGTAAGTCACTTGTACTTTCAGAATCACATCAGGCTTACACTGAGTGTAAAACATTTGGAATCTGGCCTTTAGAGAAAGAGTGATCACTCTTAAACCATTTACATGATTACTTTTCTTTACTACCAGTCAACGTCAGAGAACAGTAAATAATATTACTTTGTCTTTGCATCTTACTGAAATAAATACATATGTATATTTATCACAATGTATAGATACATTTATTACTTTCATCATCTAGCATAATATCAACATTTGTCTACCCTGTTGGTGAATCATCAGTAGTTTGTCTACATACCTGGGCACATTATCATTGGTGGTAAAAATCGCTTAACCCTACATTACTTATACTTTTTGCTAAAAAATAGAGTGATGTTTATACACTGTATAGGCATGAAAGAGACATTGACATCCTAAAACATCCTAACCCACCTAACATAACCTCCATATCGAAATCTACCCTTTGTTTAATTTAAAATAAATATAATAAAATATATAAATAAAATGAATCATAGACTGCATTTCTTGTTCATACAATCTAAGGAATTAAATGTAAATAATGTATGCAAAAAATGAGAGTGACACCCATCAAAAAACTCCAACCCTGTAAAAACAATCACTTAAACACAGTCCTTTGTTTACTGTAATTTAAAAGTTCTAAATAAGATACAAAAAAACAAAGCACAGACCACATTTCTCATTATGTACAATTAAAAATGTAACTTTATATACTGCATATACAAAATCGATCTGCTCAACCCATCCAAAAAGAATACAGCCCACTTTAATTATCCCCCCAGAAATGAAATTCATTCTTGTTATAACAAAATTTAAAACAATAAAAACTAAGGAAAGCATTACATCTAGCCAGTCACAAAACAACACTGAGATCAAAAATGGGGATAACTAAAAATAAGTTAGCTATATATCATAACTAAACAATAAAATTAATGAATCCTAACAAAAAACCCACAAAACCAGTAAAATAACTTAAAATAAATAAAACTGACACTTCAAGAAACCAGCAATAAAAATTTCCTCATCAACTAAAAGAATAAACCATGCATGAGAATGTCAGCTCTGAAAATCCTTTGCAAGCTACTGAAAGCTCTATTCATTAACAAGCTTGGACAATTAATATAGCTTATTCAAGTTACTGGGAAGCACTTATAGAAAATTGCAGAAAAATGGATAAATGAAAGATGTGAGGCTTTGTTTTGTGTGATGCATTAAATCAAAATTTGTGGTTCATGGCCGGTGGCTTCACCACAAATCACCAAGCACATTGCCTAAAGTTACAGTATAAGATATTTCATGAATACATCACCAGACCCATAGGGTTACCACCTGTCCCTCTTTGCGAGGAACTGTCCCTCTTTTGGGCAGTTGTATCCTGCGGGAAAAAACTAAACAATTACAGATGTCCTGAAATTTTTAAGACAAAAATATTTCTTAAGTTTTCTTTAATAGTTGCATGAAACAATTATTTTGCATCTGAAACACCTAAATGTTATAAGAAATAGGATAAGTAACTCAAATGCTTCCAGAATAAGCTTTTATTTTATCAGAAAAGTGGAGTTCTGTCCTTTGCACTGGTCGTGGGTAAATTTTTTCATGCAAAATTGGGCAACTGAATAATGAAATGGCAAGCATTAACATAATCAAACTAAATAACATCAAAACACTTTTCTTTACTTTATTGTTGTTTTCCAGGAAGAATTTATACATTGAACTACTATAATTCCAGTCAAGCATGTTCAGACATTTACAGCCTTTTATTAAGGCAAATTCATTTTCTTCACCATTCCAGTCATATGTAAAATATCAATATTTAATTCCTGCTGTTGGTGCAGATATGTAAGGCTATGAGCTGTTAACAAACTACTTCCCGTGATGCAGTGTTTGATTCCTCTCAACTTTTATTTGCCTGCGGTGTGACCTTTAGGAAGTCACTTGACCAGTCATTGCTTCAGGGCAGTTGGGAATTTGGGCTAGGTTACTTAATGGTCTCATGGACTTTGTGACATATCTTTACTATATACCAACCTTCTGTAAAAAGGCTAGATTTTTTAAACTGAAATTACCCAATACAAAAACTGAAATATTTAAAATGTTAAAAACACAGTGAATCACCTGTTCAAAATGTTTAGGCTTCATTGCTTAAATACACATATGAAGGTAAGTAATGCAAATGTAGCCCATAGCTCTCAACCTTTCATCACCAAAATGAGGAACACTAGCCCTCATAATATGGAACAGATAGGCAAAATGTAGAACACATACTAACAGCTTACTAGCAACTTCATCTAGGAAGATCATAGGATGGTTAAAATGTGCTGGTTTTACGTACAAAAAAGATCATGTAATGAATTTACATGATTCATTTCTATTTAACATGTATATCAGTTAAAAATTCTTAGCAGAGAATGTGTGTCAGACCCTTTCACTGAGGAACTTTGAGGAACATGAACTTTTTAAGACCCCAAATGAGGTACGTTCCTCATAATGAGGTACACTTGAGAGGTATGATGTAGCCTTCTTGCTATGTCATGGGTCAAATACAGTGTGCATCTGAAACAAGGTGCTGTCTGTATTCAAGTTGCAAGTAATCATAAATACCAATCATATGTATTACAGAAAATACTCATTCAACCTGATTTGAACATACTCCAAGCTTCCCCAGATCCTAGTATGAGATGTTGCAATAAAACAGGTTTATTAACACAATCTTAATCCACACAATCTTGGAAATTGAAATTCTGAGGCCATAATATTGAAAGACAAAAATGCTAAAGACTATGGTATAAAACCTCAGACTTGCCCCCATTCATAACTCATATTAGCACTCTTTCTTGGTTTCACTGTGGTAGAGCATTCAGTATTCAAGATTTTTAAACATTGCCTTATCCAATATCTCAGTCTTTTGATATTAATGGTCTCAGAATTTTTATTTTCAAGATTGTGTTGTTCAACTTTCTGATAGTAAATCAATAAATTATTATTACTAGCCTTGGTTTATTATTGTCAACTGGTTGTGATGATGTTAAATTGCTACAGTCAAGTAATTTAACAATTAAAATCCAACTTCTGTTGTTATATCTCAAAGCTGCAGTCTTGCATATAAAAAATGATTAGTCTCCTGCAACATTGAGGTAAATAATCAGAATTTCTTCGTCACCTTTAGTACTGACTTAAGTGTAACAGCACATTATTAGTAAAATTGTGGCCATTGTATTCATGGCATGTCAAAGGATGAATATAATTTGTTCGCAAGACTGTATACAAAATATATTTTTAAATTCTCTTTTTCATGCTTGTTATCCGGAATTGTAGTATAAACCATTTTATTCAACCTCATTTGGAACACACCATCATTTCCTAGGCAATAATAGTAAAGCCCACAAAACATCATTGCTAGAAACTGTAAAAAAACTGACACATGGACAGCATAGTAAGTTTAACATGTTACAGCTTATGTATCATTAGCATGCAATAGAATATTATTTCTGAGGCACTTCATCATGGAATAGACTATCCCCAAATTTAAGCTTGTTGTTAGTCCTTCCTTTTTTTATTACGCATTCCAAAGCATTGCTTTATGATTTACATTTTATAGCTGCAACATGTTCTGCTAGTCATTGTTTATATATGTGTTTATTTTTTCATCTATAAGGAAACACAGTATCACATGTAATACACTTCTGAATATGGCTATCATCTTGCATATTACTGACAGAAATATTATTTGTTTTCTAGAAATATTTATGAAAGACACATTTGATGCATTTAAAATAATCTGCTGCTGTTTCACCACTAGGGGTGGATAGTAAAGGATGTCTTTCAAGTTTGGCAGTCTCTTAAAACTATAACAAGGAGACTGCTTCAGGATACTTATCAACTTTTGTTCACATTTTAGACAAGTATTTTGTTTTTATTTACTGGATTATTCAGACTAGACTAGTGGCCTCTTTTCAGGGGAGACCTGAGGTGGTATTTACAGTACTATGGCGAATTTGGCCAGGGTATAGGGAAACTTCCGTAGGGCGGCCACAGTGGTGCAGCGGTTAGCATTGTCACTTCACAGCAAGAGGTTCTCTGGTTCTATCCTCGGATGGGCTGCCTTCTGTGCGGAGTCTGCATGTCCTCCCTGTGGTCGCGTGGGTTTCCTCTGGGTACTCCGGTTTCCTCCCACATCCCAAAGATATGCTGTAGGTGGATTGGACACTCTAAATTGGACGTAGGTGTGTGTGTGCATGTGTGTGTGCCTTCTGTGGAAGGTTGGGCATTGGGCTGGCAACTTGACACCGTAGAACTCCACTGCCATTCATGAGCAGAGAGGTGTTCCGCTGTGGAGACCCCTAACCGGGAAAAGCTGAAAGAAGAAGAAGAAGATAGGGGAACTTCCCCTACTCTTTTGTGTATGGGGACTTTATTCTTTGTTGCCCTTCCTGACTTTTGATCTGGGCATGAAGGCATCTTGGAGAAGCAGGAAGCAGAAGATAAACAAATTAATCAAACAGAGCATGAGAAGGCAGTGTCGTAGTCATTCAGGAAATAAGAAAGGAAGAATAGAAGTCATATGTGCAAATGTTGAGAGAAGGCAAAAGAAGAGAAGAGAAGAATACAGAAGTAAGACAAAAGCATCAGGTGAGAATAACTAGTAAGATGGAGAAGGAGCTGGACAGGTATGAAGTATGGCACAGCATCATTTCACCACTGGGTATTGCATCCAGAGAGATAAGAACTTTTATTTGTATGAACAAAGATACCTTCTGTGACATTTTTTTGAGGAGGCACAGTATATGGAGAAATTTTTAGAACAGTATGAAAAGAGAAAGAATGAAAACCCTTGGAACTTGTATGTTGTGCAGGCATTCAACAGAGAAGCAAAAAAAAAGAGTTTTTATCTAATTTCAAACAGAAGTTATAAGAGACGATTTAAAAGACTATTTAACAATTGTGTGTAGAGATGTAATGGACTTTACAGAAATATATGACATTAGAGGTTTATGTACTTGGGGGATGGGAATGTGGTATTATCTTAAATATGCAAAATGATAAAACTGCATTTGCCAAGCATAATTAATGTGGAGGGGAATAAGGAGTTGGTTAGACACTAGGGACAACCAAATGCATGATGTTTTGTTGTCCTATCTCGCCTTCATTCTTACAATGATGGGTTCAGAGCCAATTCTCGGCTCTGACTCAGCTGAATACACAGCTGAAAGACTCAAACTTGGCTCGTGGCAAGTAGGTATCCCATAATGCAGTGGTGTAACTCCCCAGATCTCGTTTGCAGCTTTACCAGGTTGGATGCACTCTTCTTGGCTAAGCTGTGAAAAATGTCCTACTTATTACCTTATTAGAACCTTTAATCTTTTTCTATATTGCAGTAGATGTTTTTTTCTTGCATTGTAGTTACATAGTTAGCTTTTGAACTAGTAATATCTAAATTGTTATAGCTATTATTCCCTTTGGTGCTGTCTTTGGCCGTCATTTCGTAGGCCTTAATGTATCCCTTGTAGTGGTTGTTGTTGTGTCTTGTTGTATAGCTTAACAGTAGGTCATTTAAGTTAGAGAGCTCTTCGCCTGTTTTAGTTAGAGGGCTTATAGTTGATGTGTTGTTTTTTAGTTAGATGCCCTATTTTCTTCCCTTGTTATCTGTCTCCTTAGTGTTTCTTGTAGTTAGTTATAGATTAGTAATTTTAGTAAGTAGATTTTCTTGTTGTTATATTGTGGTCTTTATCATTATCATGTCCAAAGACCCAAAGGAGAGGGGACATAAGCCTTTGGGCTTCAAAAAATGCCAGAAGTATTCACAAAAAATGCCTGTCACTGACGGTCATGTTATATGTATGTATTGCCTTGGAGCTATTAATTTACAAGAGGATTGTACATTCTGCCATTCCTTCAGTGCCAGGGATTTACAAGAAAGGAGAAACAAATTGATCCTTAAGGGGCTCTTAAAGCCAACTTTTGAGGAAGATATCCACAGTTCTTCTTCTTCTTCTAAAAAGGACAAACCTCAAAAGAGACAGTCACCTGCTACATCAGCTCAGTTGGAGCCGCCAGTCAAGTTACCAAAAATTTCTAAGGCTACTACCTTCTTGGTTCCACAGTCCTCGGAGCTGTCGGAGGTTATATTGATTGACAAACCTGGTTCTTCGGCTCCAAAGTCTTCAGAGCCGCAAGATACCTCTTCTTGGAGCCAGTGCATGGATATTTCACCAGTTTCCCCAACACTGACATCTCCCATTTTGCACATGTCTCATTCTCCATCCCTATCCTCCAGGTCCACCAGGAGCTTATCTGATGATGATGTGGAGTGGGTGGTGCGCAGACTCTTGAAGTCGCCGGCACTAACCAAATTATTCTCGGCTCTGACCCATTTAGTCCCTGAGCCTACTATACCAATTATACCCACTGTTGATCCTCCTCCGAGCCAAGCTAGACCTTCGGAGCCCGAGTGCTTGGTACCACTTACTGTGGATCCATTGATTCTGAGACCCCATTCAGTGTTCACGGAGCTGACTTCTGCTCTGACACTCTCGGCACCATCCGGAGTTCCCCGGTCGGCCCCAAGGGGGATTCTCAGCCCCGATCGTCTTTCCTACCTCTTGGAGCATCAGCCCAGGTTAGTTCAGCTCCAGTATCAGCCTTGGGTCCGATCTCACTGGTTCTGGTGGCTTCCTCTGTCTCCTCGGAGCTGAGGGAGTCTTCGTAGCTGGTGAGATCTGCCTTTGAGCTGATGAGGAGTGTGCTGTCTGCCCATACAGCTCCACATAAGGATACCAGCACTCGTCCCCCTAAGGCACTGGCTATTTTCTCAGCACCACCCATTCCACAGGACATCAGAGATCCAGAGTCTCAGGATCCCCCATTGGGTGAACCCCTCTCCTCTGAGGCCTCCCCAGAATACCCTTCTGAGGAGCCGCCTCGGAAGGGAACTTGCGAGAGGAAGCACGTAGGTGCTCCAGATGAGTCCATCACTTCAGACACTGACCTTGAGGATTCAGAAGGGTCCCCATGGTTGTCCTCTGATGATATCTCATTTGCAGATATTCTAGAGATCCTGAAGCAGAGAGGCGGCTGACAGGCCACCACCCCTTCTGATGAGGAGTTAGTGTACCTGAAAGCTTTTGGATTCAACCTTCAGCCTCCTGGATGTCTCCGCCTTTTGATGAACTAATGGACCTGATCAGTCGAAAGGCGTGGGACTCACCTGACACAATGGAACCAGTCCCTCGGAGGCCAAACAAATTCTTATCAGCTCCTTTGGGAAAGGATTTACTCACTAAGGGGGTACCTGTAGGTGGCAGCAGCCACCAAGAAAGAACTTTCAGAGACATCCTCATCTGTTCATCCTCCAAATAAAGACTCTCGAATGATGGACAGATATGGAAAGCATGTCTTTTCGTCAGCGACCTTTACTCTTCGATCGCTGAACTACCTCACTCATTTCACAAGGCTACAGAGAAATCTCCTGAAAGAACTAGGAGATACTCTACATGGTACATTGGCTGCGGGGGTGAATGAGAAGCTCTCCTCCCAGCTATCCAGTTAAATTCCATAGTCAACTCCTCCATGAGGCTGATATCCTATGCAGCTGATGGAGTGAGCAGGGCAGCGGGTTCCAGAGTTTCCCTTAGGAGACACTACTGGATGCGCTTGTGCAATTTTGCGGAGCCCTTTAAGTCTACTTTTACTAATGCCCCTTTTGATGGTTCCTCACTCTTTGGACCCAAAGTAAAAGACACTCTCACCCGATGCTAGCAGGAAGGAAAAACTATCTCTGCCATTGGAGTACATTTCTCTGTACCTTCAAGACCTTATCCTAAAGGTCAGAAGAGTGGGAAAATGTGGTTCAAAAGATCCCAGAGAGTTTTCCAGGACGCATGGAGTGATTCCCTCCCCAGGGGCAGAGGGAGGAAGTAACAATGGTAGATGCCACCCTAGAGGCAGAGGGGGCCTACAGAACCAGGACGACCATGATTTCTTTCGCAGATGCCCTTGTCAGCACTCCTGAAAGGAGGCCCCACTGCTCTTCTCTGGAGGCAGTCGGAGGAATTTTATCTATATACCCAGAAGCCTGGCAAACTATCACAAGAGACAAGTAGGTACTAAGAATAATATCCAGAGGATATTCCATTCCCTTTTCTGATCCTGTTCCACAGACCAGAACAATCCCAGATGTTCCACCCAATCTAAGGGAGCAAGCAACTATATAGATTCAAAATTTGCTGCACAAAAGAGTTATCCAAGAAGTCCCCGCAGACCAAATAGGATTCAGAACTTACTCAAGATTCTTTTTGGTGCCAAAAAGAACAGGGGACTGTAGACCCATATTAGACCTAAGCAAATTAAACGAATCTGTCAAGAAGTCAAAGTTCCGAATGGTGAGACTGCAGTCTATACTTCCCTTTTTAGGGAAAGACAATTGGATGTGCTCAATAGACCTTAAATATGCTTACTACCACTTAAAAATGGACAGGGCATCAAGAAGGTACTTACACTTCTGGCTGAGAGACAGTCATTATCAGTTCTGAGCTCTGCCCTTTGGTCTCACTACAGCCCCCAGAGTGTTCACCAAATGCATGCCAGTAGTCACAGCTCACCTGAGGCATCTAGAATTCTGAGTGTTTCCCTATCTAGATGACTGGCTCCTATCTGCCACCACCAAGCATCTACTCCAACAAGCCAGGGATCTGACTTTGGACGTTTGCGCTCAGGTTGGGTATTACAGTCAACTTTCAAAAATCTACCTTGTTGCCCTGTCAACATATTACATTTATAGGCACAGA
The DNA here is from genome assembly GCF_019279795.1 of Protopterus annectens. Classification (NCBI taxonomy): domain Eukaryota; kingdom Metazoa; phylum Chordata; order Ceratodontiformes; family Protopteridae; genus Protopterus; species Protopterus annectens. The sequence goes on from NC_056747.1 coordinate 464,532,392, forward strand.
TCTAGATACCACTTCTATGGTAGCACATTTTCCAACAGACAGAATTTCAGCACTCAGACAGCAGATACTTTATCTTCTTCCCAAAACCAAGGTGAAAGCAAAGATAGTTCTAAGATTATTAGGGACAATGGCTTCCACAATAACACTGGTTCCTCTTGCCAGAATGCACATGAGCATCCTTCAATGGCTGTTGTTTTTCCAGTGGTCACTTCAAGAGCTTCCTATGTCTCACCCGATCAGGATAACGAATCATACAAAAACGACTTAAGATGGTGGATGCACTCCAGCTATGTGACCATAGGGAGACCCTTTGTTCCACAACAGCCCATAGCAACGGTGACCACGGACACTTCCCAGATAGTTGGGGCATTATCTGAGGAGAACAGTCCAAGGTATATGACAAGAACATGAGGCTCACTGGCATAGATATGTCCTAGAGAAGAGAACAGTGCTTCTTGCATTGCAAGCACTTCACAACTCTTTCCCTCTAGGGACAATTGAGATACAGTCAGACAATATGTCTGTGGTTTGGTACATAAACAAGCAGGGGGGAACCAGATCTTACCCTCGTTGTCAAGAGGCCCTAAGAGTTTGGCAATGGACAGTTTCTTCCCAGCACTTTCTAATAGCAACCCACATTCTGAAGAAGTCCAGCATGATAGCAGACAAGCCAAGAAGGGCAATTTTAATGCCTTACAAGTGGTCTCTCAATCAGAACATAGCAGAAAGGATTTTCTGAACATAAGGTCTGCCTTGCTGCGATCTTTTTGCCACTCCCATGAATGCCAAGTGCAGCAACTACTTTACCTTATTCCCCCCTCCGGGGGAGACACCGAAAGACTCACTTGCTCACGATTGGCCCTTGAGACTTCTGTATGCCTTTCCTCCATTTTCTCTCATACCCAGAGTCAGAAAGAACAGTCCTTGGGAAGCAGGATGATTCTCATTTCTCCTTACTGGCCTCATCAAGTTTGGTTCCCCTTTCTTTGGCCTCATCTTCAGGAGAAGCCTTGGACTCTGGACCCAGTTCCAGACCTGCTGACACATATGTCAGGTGTGTTTCATCCTTCTCTCCACACCCTCAAATTGACAGCTTGGCTGCTCCACTTCCCAGTCTAGTCAGGCTTCAGAATTTCACTCCAACAGTTAAACATATCTTGATGTCCTCTCATAAAGCTTCCACTAGAAAATTGTATTCTAGCAAATGGAAAAGGTTTTCCCTCTGGGCTCAAAACAAGAACATTGACCCCTTTTCTGTGCCCATTCACTCTATTTTGAAATTTTTGGCAGAACTCTTCCAACACAGTTCAGCTGCAGCAACCATTAGAGTATAACTCGCTGCAATCTCAAATTTCCACATTGGTGATCCTACCTTGAACTTAATGTCACATAGGTTGTGTAGAGCCTTCTTGAAAGGTGCCTCCTTATTAAGACCTCCCTTTAAGGAACCCCTTTCTCCTTGGGATTTAAATATTTTTCTACCTCACCTGATGTTACCACCTTTTGAACCCTCCTCATCTTCAGACCTCAAGTTCCTTTCCTGGAAGACCATTTTTCTGGTGGCTATAACATCTGCTAGAAGAGTATCAGAGTTGCAAGCCCTATCAAACCGCCATATTTGATATTTTATAAGGATAGGGTATCCTTGCGAATGAATCCATCCTTTTTTATCTAAAGTCTCTTCTTCAACTAAAATAAATCAATCTATTGAGCTTCCAGTGTTTTTTCCTAATCACAGCAACAAGACAGAACACAAATTACATCAACTGAACGTGCACAGACAACTCAGATTCTATTTGTATAGGACAAAAGATTTTAGAAAATCTGACTAGTTCGTATCCTTTTCAGATGCAAACAAGGGTAGCTCTGTTTCAAAAACTACTCTTTCCAACTGGCTCTCAAACTGCATTACATTCATCTATACCTCAAATAACCTTGATTTACCATTTAAGGTTAAGGCTCATTCCACTAGAGCACTGGCTACATCTTCTGCCTTTCAGGACAGAATTCCTATGGATAATATTTGTGCAGCAGCTACCTGGGCCACTCCTCATACATTTATCATGCATTACAAAGTGGATTTGGCATCCAGGGACAGGGCCTGCTAGGTTCCATGGTGCTTAAAGGTGTACTCTTGTGAGCCACCCAGGGGAAAAAGTGCTAGGGACGCTGTCCCATCATTGTAAAAATGACGGCGAGATAGGACAACATAACATAAAGAAGTCATGTACTCACCATAACTTTCCATGTTTGTTGTCCATCTCGCCGTTCATTCTTATGAACCTTCCCTCCTTTCCCCCCTCCAAAGACTCCTTGTGGACCTGGCGGATGTTTTACTACCTTCAGGAGTTCCTTGTTTCAGTTTGTTTCTCCTTCCATTGGGGATAGCATATATTTGTATATTAGTGTGTGTATAATATATATATATATATATATATATATATATATATATATATATATATATGGTTATTTACAATTCATATATTAGTAGCAGCAAACAAGATCTGGGGAGTTACACCACTGCATTATGGGATACCTACTTGCCACGAGCCAAGTTTGAGTCTTTCAGCTGTGTATTCGGTCGAGTCGGAGCCAAGAATCAGCTCCAAACCCATCATTGTAAGAATGAACGGCAAGATGGACAACAAACATGGAATATTAGGGTGAGTACATAACTTCTTTTTTTATACGGTAAAGATGATTATTTAACTAACAACTGTGATAAAAGGAAATGTTTTCTTTGTGGTAAAGTTTAGCATGAAGTGAAACAAATGTGAGCAAAAGTGTATAAAGTGTGAAAAATAGGGCATTCATGGATGGACTGTAATGCTGCAGAAAATTATAAACAGGAAACAAAGTCAGACCAGGATAGAGAAATTGTTATAGTAGACAATATGGAAGAAACACAAAAAGAAAAAAAAATGAATGAGAAAGATATACAAATGGAAGTACATGAATTTAAGAGTAAAACAAAAGGAAAAGAAGGAGAGATAAAGAAGAAGTATTTAAAGTGATGAAGGAGATGATGAATGGATAAAAGTTAACAGTAAAAGAAGTTCTATTGGGAAAAGAGTGAAAGATAGAAAATGTAAATGAAAAATATAAGTATAATAGAAAATAAAAAGGAAAAGGATAAAAGCAACAAAAAATGTTCCTTAAAGTGAAAATCCTAGCTATTAATGTTAATAGTATAAAGAATATTCAAAGAAGGCTAGGGTTGTTGGAATGGTGTAGAATGCTAGATATAGACATTATAGTATTAATAGATATATTAATAACAGAAGAAGAAAGAATGCAGATTAATGGATTATGGGAAGGAAAGGTTATATGGAACTTAGGAGATGAGAAATGTTCAGGCATAGCAATTTTATGTAGAGAATATATAGACATTCTGGATTATACATTTGTAGTATTAGGAAGAATAGTAAAACTAGACATAAGACGGAAGAACCAAATATATAGGGTGATTTCACTCTATGCATACACTTTACAAAACAAAGAGAGATTAGGTTATGGAAAATGCTTGATTATGTGAGTGTAAATATGCAAGTGATGGTAGTGAGAGACTTTAATTGTGATTTAAGACAGGCAAAAAGAAGGGAGTGATGTAAAAGTTATTTCAGATATGATCAAAAGTGGTAAAATGTATTTATGGAAAAAACACTGGACATACAAAAGGAGTAATCTGAGAATTGAAATTGATTATAGTATCAGAAAGTCTAAGTATATTACATCATGGAGTTAAAATTATGGGATTTACAGATCATCTAACTACATGGATAGAGATTCAAGAAAGAATTGGTTATATAAAAGTAGGTAGAGGGATAAAAAGAATCAATGAATCAGAGTTAAATAAGTATGTAAGGGCTATAATACATCAATTATGGCTGACACATATAAACATGAGAGAATTTTATAAAGATTGGAAAAGCTGACGGATTAGTTTAAAAGAAAAATATACAAAATAAGTTACTACTAGAATGGCAAAAGGCAAAAAGAATATAAGATAGTTGTAAATATTAGGATATCAGTAACCAAGTCTTTAGAAACAGAATAGACAATAAAAATGAGTTTATAGAAAAAGAGAGAATGTTATATGAAATGAACCAAAAGAAATTTAAAACATTGTTATTCAAAGATATTTTTTACAAGGTAGAAAAGTAGTTGTAGCACCATATTTAAGTAAAATGGTTAAAGAAACAATAATAATAAGGGAGATAAGGAATGAGGAAGGACATATAGTGAATAAACAAAAAGAAATTATGCAGACAGTAAAAAACATATTTTAGACAGTTTTTCTATATGTGACACTATAAGAAAAAACATGGAACTTGAAAAAAATAACTGCAGAAGACAACAAGAGAATGGAAGAAAAGATTACAATGATAGAATTTGTTGAAAACAGTAAATGTAGAAGCAGCTATAGGTTTAGATGGACTGGAGTATGTAATGTATAAGGACATGCAAGCATGGCAAAAAGGAATACTTCTTAGAGGTGTTAAATGAATGGTTTGAGAAAGGTGTAAATGATGAAAAAAATTGTATGGGTGTAATGAAATTTGTATGGAAAAAGGGAGAAGAACAGACATAAAAAAACTGGAGACCATTAGTATTAAATAATGTTGATTATAAGATCTTTATGAAAATAGAAGGAAAAATTGTAATTAAGTTTAATAAGGTGCTGACTGAAACAGTTTTTGGAATAAATGAGAAAGGAAGTCAAGAACTTCTAATGTCAATAAAAGAGTTGGTAGATGATGTAATAAATAGGGGAACAGAATTAAAAATACTGGTAGATGTAAGTAAAGCATTTGACAAGATCCAGCATGAAGCATTAAGGGGGATTTTGATAGAATATAAGTAATAAAATAATCAACATTTTGAAATCTTTATATAACAAAAATAAAATGAGACTTGTGGTTAATGGTTGGTTAAGTGAGGTAATAGCAATAAAGAGTGACATTAAGCAAGTGTGTCCAGCAAGTAGTATTCTATTTGTATTAATTATCAATGTGGTAGTTACTAAGACACATTTGGCAGTGGAGGAAGGTAAATATTGTACACCAGGGGGAATTCAGATTCCAGTCATGTTCTGTTATGTGGATGACCTAGTATTAGTTGTTAAAATAAAGAATGGATGAATATAGCCATTAAGACACTTGACAAAGAACTGAAGGTTGTTAGGATTAAGTATTATGAGGAAAAAGAGTAAAGAGAGGGGTTCTCTGGAGAAATAAGAGGTATCCAGATTAATAAAGAAGGAATACACATTCTGAGAATACAATTTGGCATTGAACAACAGAGGGTGATGCAACGGAAGGACAATATACTTAAAATAAGGAGTACTTGTATATTCTGGAGAACATTTAAACTTACATATAGAAAAAAGGCATGTGTAATTTATTCAGTAATATTGGGTAAAATGACACATCTACCAAATATATTTATGGTACCATCAGAATGTAAAAAAAAATATTGAATGTGTTATTTACATTCATATGGGGATTTAGATTGAACCCTTTTAAAAGACAAATTCTTTATGTTACCTGTAAGGAAGGAGGTTTCGGTTTAGTACACTTAATTGTATATATACCCTCATTAAACTTATTTAAGGTATTGACAGGGATGCAAGAAAAAGGAAAATTGTTAATAAGGATTGTAGACTAGAAATATAAATCAATTTGGGAAAGGCTTAAAGGTTTAAAAAGAAGAACAGAATCACTGGTATGGAAATGAAACTATATCAAAACAAAATACGACTATAGAAGATTAATTTAGGGATCACAGAAAAGAAAAATAAATCATGGTATCAAAATATAACAGAAACGTTGTATTATATATCCCCTTGGAAACAGTTAGGAGATGAAAACATGAAGGCAGTAAAAGCGAGAATGAAAAGATGCAAAAAAATGAGGAATGTGCAGATTTTTTTTTATGGAGGTCATCTATAAATAGGCTTCCAGTAAAAGCAAATATGCCATACAAAATAATAAAAGATAGAATCTGCATATATTATGGGGAATTAGAGACCACTGAACATGTTTTTTTCTGAAATGTAAAAGGGTATTTCAATTGTGGGAGGAAATATTTGGCAAAGAATGTTTAAAAGGATTGAAAACTGTTAAGTGTATAAATATGGACATGATAGAATATGGATATTGTGAAACTATAATTCAAAATGATATAGATAGATTAGATGAAAAATTGTTTTGTATAGTGTACATCATCTGGAATTAAAAAATAGCAAGATAAAATATAATGGTAAATGGGTATTGTCAGAAATTTTGAAAAAAAAAAGATTTTGGTTGTGGAAAAAGAAGAGGGGGGAATTGAAAGTCTGAAAATTTTGATAATGTGTAAATTACTTGCATATGATTGTAGAAATTGTAAATGAGTTGTAAAATTTGTATATAGAATGCATATATTAAATTTTGCGAATTTTAATAAAGAACCCCTACTGATTACAGCACTTGAGGTCTGAAAATCTAACAAGGGTGTGCATCTGAACTCTCTGTTCCTGGTACAGTGACAGCTGGGAGAATGGTACAGTATGGCAGCTAATGAAATGGGAGTTGAGGTGAATGCTGGTTAAATAGAGGAGTTCAGAAATAGTTTGGAGAGATTTTCGGAACAGAAGTAAATGGCAGAAAGTGTCATGGAGGATTCAAATTAGCTATTCCAAAGTGAATTAACAAGTCTGAGGGGAGATTAGGTGGTTCACAAATTGATGTTGTTGTTACAACCCTCTAGTTTGCGGAATGATTTCTTGAAATCTGTGTTTAATGATTGAATGTTCAATTCAGAGAACACAATCCAGCGAACATTCACTTCTTCGAATGTTCACTTCAGCAAATGTGTTAGATGGGGAAAGTAACTAGTTGGCCAACATTTTCCCATAACACACACCAGACTATTTCAAACCCACCTAGGTGGTGCCCCCAACTGTATATACCAACTCTGAGATCGCACCACAGTGGGGAAAAGGACAAGTAGTTGGCCAACATCAGGAAATTAGGGGTGTGTGGGGGCACAATATCCCACCTGGGTGGGTTTGAAATAGTCCAGTGTGTGTTATGGGGAAATGTTTGCCAAGTAGTTACTTTCCCCATCTAACACATTCGCTGAAGTGAGCATTCGCTAAATTAAGCATTTGATGGGGTGTGTTCAATAATAGGAGGTTCGCTGAATTGAACATTTGATCATTAAACATAGACTTGACTTATTGATGGACTTGATGGAGGAAAAGGAACCAGAGAGTGGAAAAGACTTGTTGTGGGGAGAAATTATGGAAAAGATTCAAAAAGAGGAGGCGAAGCAGATAAATAAGAAAATGTTTACAGAAGTAACGAAGCAAAAAAGAGAGACTATGAAGGCTAAAAAAAACATGGAAAAAAGAATGTCATATGTATAGAAAGTAAAGAAGAGAAGGAGATGGATATACATGGAATATGAGACACAGTGATTGTGCCTTTTAGAATAAAGGCACACCAAGAAAGAGTATTTATTTTGATATAAAAGGAAACATATTGTGACATTTTTCTCTACTGCAGGACTAGAGACTTTTTTGAGAGAGTATGATAAAAAAGACATATATCCATAGAATAACTATACTTTTAAGACTTTTTATCATGAAATACAAAAGAAAGTCCAAATACAGTTTCAAACAGAGATTGACAGAGAAACTGTTGAAAACATTTATTAAAAAACCTTTTCCAAAGAGGTTAAGAATATTTTAAAAATATTTGATAGAGGATTATGGATTTTGGAATGGGATTGTAATATTATACTAAAAATAGAAAATGACAGGATTATACATATTTTAAATATGATTAATGTTGAAGGAAATAGCGTTGTAAAATACTGGGAGCAACCGAAAACATGTTTTTTTTTTTTTTTTTTTTTTTTTTTTTGTGGAAAAGAATGACATTTTGTGAGTAATTGTATTAAAAGGAACTGGTGGATTTGGACATGATGCAAAAAATGTGAAATCGAATGTTATAAATGTAAACAGGGCATCTATGGGCAGATTGTAAAAAAGAGCAAACGTGTTTAGAAGAAATGAAAGGAGCAATGAATTAAAATCACAGGAAGAGAAACAGAATAACTGTGTAAAAAGGTCAAATAATGATATACAACATTCAGAAAAAAAGAAAGAAGAGAAAGTGAATTAGAAAATGAGTCAGAAGTTTGTGATGAGGGGGATATTGATTGGAAGGTAGTCAAAAAGAAAAACTGTGTTGGAAAAAGAGTAACGGATAGGAAAAAGAAAATTTCAAGGATTAGTTTTAAAAGTGAAAAAGAAAGAAAATGCATACAAATAATTTCATATAGATTAAGAAGAAGAGAAGAAAAACAATCTTAGAATTTTAGCAGTTAATGTGAATAGTATAAAAAGTTTAGTAAGAAGAATTGGAGTATTAGAGTGGTGTAATAAATATGAAGTAGATACTATAGTATTAGAAGATGCTAAAGGTTTAACAAAGGAAGAAAAATTGCAGAAAGAAAACCTATGGAGAGGAGGTATAAGTTGGAATTTGGGAGACGAAACTTGTTCAGGAATAGCAGTGTTATATAGTACAGCAATTTTGATATTAGATTTTACTTAAGTAAGATTAGGATGATTACTATTAGTAGACTTAAGATGGGAAAATAATGTTTATAGAATTATAGCAGAATGTGCATATATACTGTATTAAAAGAAAGAAAGGTTGTTTAAAGGCATATTAAACTATATAATAGTTAATATGGATATCATAATTACAGGTGATTTTAATTATAATGTAAGGGATACAAAGAAAAAGATCAGACAAGAAAATTATTGAGGGAGATTATAAAATGTAGAAGTTTGATATTAGGACATATAAACACAAGCACATAGAGGAAATGTTAAACCAGTGCTTGACTATTTTTAGTTTCTAAAAGTATAAAAATGATAGAGGAAGCAGTTGAAACAGTTTTTCTTCAGGTCACTTGGCAGTATGGATAGAAACTGAAGAAAATAAAGAACATATAAAAATTGGAAAAGGAATTAAAAGAATAAATGAGAATATGTGGAGTGAAAAAGGAAAAGACAGTATATGTAAATTATGAAAAGACCATATAGCTAATTAAATGGACAGAATAGCATTTAGTTTTTAAAGAGACATATAAAACAAATTATTTACAATATGAATGTAGATTAAGACAAAAAGAAAAACAAGAGTACATTGAAATGCAGAGTAAGGCATTAAAAAGTTATTGAAGAAATGAGAGTATATATTGTAGAAAAGAGGAAGAGAGATGTATAAAAAAACAAGAAAAATAAAGAGATTGTTATATAAACTAAGATATTTTGTACAAGGAAAAAGGAAGAAGATTTTTTTAAGTAAAATGGCAAAAGAAGAAAGCAGTGTAATGAAGTAAATGAAGACTAAAAAGGGAAAGTGGAAAAACAACAAAGTAGCATTATGGCAATTGTAGCATAGTATGTTAGATATGGTAAGGAAAAGAGAGCTAAAAAAGTGAACATGAATGGAACGTTAAGCAATTCATGAAAATAAAGAAAGCAGATAAACAGATTACCTTAATGGAATTAGATATGGTGATGCAGAAAGTAAATCTGAATTACGCAGCAGATTTAGATAGTATAGGTTATTTAATGTTTAAGAACATGGAACCATGGCAAAAATAAATCTTGATATGTATATTTAAAGAATGGTTAAAAGATGATATTTATTATACACTACTATGTAGTGGTGTTATGAGATTTATATGGAAGGAAGGAGAAGAAGATGAAATGATTAATTAGAGACATGTATTAAATAATACTGTTTACAAGCTATTTATGAAAATAATACAAATAAGAATAGAAAATAAGATACATAAGGTGTTAGAAGACAATATTTATGGAGTTAAAGGAAGGGGATGTCAGGACGTACTAATGATTGCTAGGGAAATGACAGATTATGTTAAAAAAGTACTGGAGCAAAATTATTGGTATAAGATATAAATAAAGCATTTGATATGCTAGATCATGATATATTTTGGAAAATAATGGAGGGATATAATTTTAGCAAACATATACAGAAAGTAATTAAATCAGAGTATAGAAATAGTAAAATAAGAGTTTTGATAAATGGTTGGTTAAATAAAGAGATAGAGATGAATAGGAGTTTAAAACAAGGATACCCAATGAGTAGTATTTTATTTGTAATAGTTATGAATTGTGCTAATAAAAAAACAATGACTAATGGTATTGAATATTTTACTCAGATGTAATTATTCCTTTGGCTAAGGAAAATAAAGTGATGAAAGAAGTGATTTTAAATGTAAATAATAACTTACACAAAATAGGGATGTCATTAAACAAACAAAAAAACAAGGGATTTGAATTGGAAAGGAATTCACTTTAGAATATAGGGGATAGCAGTATTAGGAATAAAACTGGTACAATGAGTGTTGTTATGGAACAATTGCTGAAATTGTACAAGAAGTAAGAGAAATTAGTTCTATATGGAGTAAATATAGACCATCTTATGGGGGGAAAGTGCATTTCACCAACTGTATGCATGGGAAAAATAGCATATGTGGCTAGTATATATATATATATATATATATATATATATATATATATATATATATATATATATAATGTCAAAGCATTTAAAAAACAGTTTATTGGACTGATATTTTGATTTATTTGGGGGAAATCTAGCTTGAATATGATAATAAGAAGAAAATTATATCTGGATAAAGATGATGAGGGCTAGGTTTATTGAACCTATTGGTTGATTGGATGGGAGATAGAAAATTCACCCTGGGGATTATGTCAGTCACCCTGCTAGACAGGGGTCCAGAGAAGTAAATATTGTGGGAAGAAATATCTAGGGAATTGTTATGGCTAGGCTTGTATAGGTCCTAGGGCCGATAGCCTAGTACCAACCTATGAACCTATAGTATATGGAACATCACTGAATTTATATAGACTGCGAAGATGGATAAATGGAAAAGAAAGTAATTTGGTAACAAGATTATTTAAGATAAAATGTGTTAAAGAATGGAATTTAATAAAACTGCATAAGAGGGAGAGAGAATAGAGAAGTGAAGAAATAAAAATATATCAAGAAAAGCAAAAGTACGGAAGTCAAGTATAGAAAAAGTGGAAGAAAATAGGACATTGTGGGACAAAAACATAATGATGGAAAATTATTGTGTATGAAGTACTTAGGCGTATGGATTAAAAAGGATTCTGTTGTGGCAGCTAAGGATGTGTGGGAAGAGATTAAAAGTATAATACAAAAACTGAGAAACTAGAAGCTCTGTTATATAGATATGGATAGCAAGATACAAGCAGTTCAAATGTTTTTAGTCCCTTTAGCTTTATTCACAGATAAGTCATATTTTTATCAACCAAAGGAGAAGTTGTATATAGCAATTAATAAAGAGCTGTAGGATTTTATTTGGGAGGGGAAGATAGTAACAGATGATCAGCTGTGGCGACCCCTAACGGGAGCAGCAGAAAGAAGAAGAAGGAAGACAGCAAGAGTCAAGTGGGATGAGCTGATTCTTCCAACTAAACAAGGCAGTGTGCGATTACCTGATTTCAAGGAATATTTCAGAACTACACAGTTAAGGCTCCTATATATAGCACAAGCAGAAAGCTACAATTCAAAATGGAAAGGGATGATAGCAAAACAGGGGGAAAGCTCAAGAAATAATGAGAGATTGGGATTTTGGATACAGATCTTTAAGGAGAGTAACAATATCTATACAGAATATTATATTCGTAAAGTAGCAGAAAGGATTCTAAGAACTAAGCCAACATGAGAATGAAGAAAGGAGATTCTGCCAATAGAGATGCCTGCAATTAGGAATAAAAACAATAGGCAAGAGGGGGATGGAATTTATTGGAGAAAACTGGCAAAAAAACCAAGGTATTGGGAGCAAACGATTAGAGAGGGAAAGGTAATAGAATGGTAAAAGGCCAAGAATTTATTTGGACTGCAGGCTAGAGATTGCCTTTCCTACCAAGGATTGATATGAGTATAGGCAAAGAAAAAGAAATAGGGGATCCTAAGCAAAAGACCAGCATTGGTAGAGTTTTTAGAAGCTGCTAATTAGTAGAGCATACAAAATATTGCATGATAACTATAAGAATCAATCAGAGGAGGTTAGAAAGGATTGGGAAGTGAGATTGGATAAGTAATTCACAATGAAACACTTGGGGGATATATGTATGTCTCTCAAATGTGCAACAATGTCTATAAGATGTAGTATCTTTGCTTGTAAGTGTTTACACAGGGGGTTTTATACACCGAGTATACTCCAAAAATGTTTTCCTCGGGTAGACAGCAAATGTTGAGGTTGTGATGTGAAAGAAGAAGGTAATTGGGAACATATCTTCTAAGAGTATAATGAGTTGGCAGACTTTAAAGATTACCTGCAGACTGCTCTGTCAGGGATACTGGAGAGCAAATAGGTGTAACTAAGGAAATTATTTTTTGAGCTATGACCAAGAATTGGAATTAGCCTTGCTGAATCTAATTGTGGTGACTGTCAAAAAAAGCAATTACTAGAAAATCGAAATCAAAGTCTAAACCAACTTTACTAGAAGTAGTATATATATATATATATATATATATATATATATATATATATATCTATATATATATATATATATATATATATATATATATATGATAATACAAATAACACAGATGGAATTGGGATCTTTAGAAAAAGGTAGGAGCAAATTACATAGAAAAACGGGAACTGTGGGAACAACACATGCAAAGGAGGTACAAGGTTTAAAAGAAGGCAGGATTTGAATGAGCTATGTATTGTTTAACAATAACTGGATAAATTAAAAGTGAGGTATAATGTTTGCAAATAAAATTATGTCAATATGGTTTGTGATGTGCAATGTTTGTAAGTAAAATTATGTTAATATGATTTATTTTCATTTATATAAATTTATGGTTAACTATGTCATATGTAATAATTTACTGTTGTTCTTCTTTCGGCTTTTCCTGGTTAGGGGTCGCCACAGCGGAACTCCGGTCCGCTAATGATTGGCAGCAGATTTTTACGGTGCCGAGGTGCCAGCTTGATACCCAACCTTCAACGAAGGCACACCCTATGCATGTCTTTCGAATGACACTCGACCACGGGGAGGACATGCAGACTCCACACAGAAGGCACTCCAGCTGAGAATCGAACAGGAGAACTTTTTGCTGTGAGGCAACAATGCTACCGCTGCACCACCGCAGTTACATCCATATGTAATCATTTACTAAAGATGTTTTTTTGTTAAAAAAAAAAAGAAAGAAAGAAAATTATAGTGCAAATCCATGGGGCACCTGACAGAAGCAAAAATAAAAGCTATAAAACAAAGAAATAAATGCTGCGCAAAGAATATGGAATGCCAATATTTTTATGGCAATTACAAAACAACAGATTGCCAGTAAAAGGAAATATGCCTTTTAAAAAATAAATGAAAAGATGTTTTTCTTTTTTTTTTTTTTTTTTTCCTGTGGCAAATTAGAAGCTGCAAGATGTGTTTTTATGATTCGTAAAAGAGTAAAAAAATTATGGGAAAAAATAGAGAAACATTCTGAAAGAAATACAGGATTATGAACAATTAAATATGGATATGATTGAATATGGGTGTTATGAGAATGGAAACAAGTAATATGTTAATTTAGATAATAAAGTGTTCTGTATTGTATGGACAATTTGGAATGAAAGATTGAATGAGATTATGTTTAATGGAAATTGAATGACACCAGTTATAGTGCGAACAATTAAGTTGTGGTTGTAGACAGAAGAGTGGGGGGGGGTCCATATATATGTGAAACAAAAAAGCTGAAAATGATGAAAGATTATAAACCTGATGTAAATTTATGTAAATATGTGAATATGTAGACTTGTATATATTTGTAAATAATTGTATATAATAAAGGACCCTTTTTCTTTTCATTATGAGTGAGAATGTTTTAGCTGCTGCACATACTGCTTTTGTTCCTGTGCAGTAATTGAGGAAGAAGGAAGTTGTACTGTTGGTGATAGTAGTGAGGTTTCTATCAGTCATACAGAAAACTGTTGAAAAGTCCAGATGACTTTAAGCCTCAAGATTTTGAAGGTGTAACTGAAATTGCTTCTGGAGGTTTACTTGATTAAAGACTGGTTGTTATAGTGAACAAAGATGATATTGGAATGTGTCTGGGATTTTTGTGGTTGAATATGATGGAGAAGGTTTTAGAATGGACTGTGAATTGGGCAGAAATTAAATAGGTCATGTGTTAGATGGACATAAGGTTATAGGTGGGACATAGTCTGGAAAATCATTTGCTGGTGCAGATGGAGGAGCAAAAGGCACTGAGACATTATTAAAAAGAAAGCAGGGTTTGTTGTATGGAAAAGAAAGAAGAAAGACGATACGTTGTATGGAATGATTTATTCCTACCTTGGAGTTTTGCAGCAAAAGACATTAGCCATTTGATGCATTTGGGAAAGATACATTTTGTAGCTTAATATTTGAGACTGAAGAGTTAATGGAAGGATTTTTAATTGTAAAAAATAAGAACTGTTACCCGTGGAATTAGTTCATATTTTCTGGGAAAGAGAATCGAAGTAAAAAAAATGTTTGCTTTGTTTTGCACTGATGAAATTCAGTTAAAAGATGGTACAATTAGTTTTCATTTTTGTGGTATTTAGTTTCTGATATTGTGAAAGTTAAAGAAGAGAAGGGTATTTAGAATGCGGTTGGGAAGTGGATGATATTTTACAATATGAAAGAGACATGATAAAGCATTTACTAATTGTCATATATGTAGATAGTACTTGAAGAACAATTAGGTATATGGGACAGTCAAAACTTGTTTTTTGTGGAGATTTCAATCATCTGATAAATGAGTGTAAATATAAGATGTAAACAATGCAGCAAAAAAGGTCATATGATGAATAAGTGTATAAAGGAATGCTGCATATATAAAAGTGAAGTGTGTTTTTGGTTTAATTATAAAAGCCATTTCACATTGAGCTAATCGGAGGACGGGCACTGAGCAAACTGATCTGTGATATATGACATTAAGTATCCTGTTTTGTTGCTTATTTTTACGAATTATTTGTAGCACTTTTATTGTCTTCTGCATATTTTTCTAGCTAGTTTCACTGTGTGTGAGGTATTAACTTGAAATTTTCTGCACTTGTTAAGCATCTGTTTGGGTTTGTTTGTTCTGATTTCCTGCCAAGGAGTGTATCATATAACTTATGTGTTTGCAGTTAAAAGCATTCTCTAGAGTCTCCTTACTCCTTTATCTGTTTAAAATTTTCATTTAAAGGCTCACTGCTGCTTTTCTGCTGTGATAAACATTTCTGCAGTTTTTTTTCCCTACCTAAGTAGTGTGGGTAGTTGTACCATTGTCCATATTCAGGCTTGTGTTTTGGGCCTAGTTATTAGGCTGTGTGTCTAAGCACATATTTCAGGCCATCTTAGTTTAGCCAAAGCCATTCTTGCATTTCAGTGAGAAGGAAGTGTTTATGGCCATTGGCTGATTGGAGTTACCTGGACTACGGCTTGGAGTAAGCACCTCATTGTTTTTTTTTCAAGCTTTTTTTAAAGTTGTTTCAGGTTTCAACTTTCTGTTTGTTTAGAAGTTAACTTGTGAGTATTTCTGCCATTTCACATTGAGCTAATCGGAGGAAGGGTACTGAGCAAACTGATCTGTGATATATAACATTAAGTATCCTGTTTTTTGCTTATTTTTACAAGTTATTTATAGAACTTTTATTGTCTGCTGCATACTTTTCTAGCTAGTTTCACTGTGTGTGAGGTATTATCTGGAAACTTTCTACATTTGTTAAGCATCTGTTTGGGTTTGTTTGTTCTGATTTCCTGCCAAGGAGTGTATCATATAACTTATTTGTTTGCAGTTAAAACATTCTCCAGCGTCTCCTTACTGCTTTATCTGTTTAAAACTTTCATTTAAAGGCTCAATGCTGCTTTTCTGCTGTGATAAATATTTCTGCAGTTTTTTTCTACCTATGTAGTGTGGGTAGTTGTAGCATTGTCCATATTCAGGCTTGTGTTTTGAGCCTAGTTGTTTGTTTGTAGAGGCTGTGTGTCTGAGCACATGTTCCAGACCATCTTATTTTAGCCAAAGCAATTCTTGCATTTCAGTGAGAGGAAAGTGTTTATTGTCATTGGCTGATTGGGGTTACCTGGACTACGGCTTGGAGTAAGCACCTCATTGGTTCTTTTAAGCTTTTTTTAAAGTTGTTTCAGGTTTCAACTTTCTGTTACTTAAGAAGTTAACTTGTGAGTGTTTCTGCCATTTCACAGTGAGCTAATCGGAGGAAGGGCACTGAGCAAACTGATCTGTGATATATAACATTAAAGGAAAATGCCAAGCTCCACTACAATTTACCTTAACTGTGAGTGTTCTTTTATCCCTGTAAACTCATCCCAGCCATCAGCAGTTACCAGAATGCACCAAGAAGCTAGTTAGTTGTACATTTCTTGCTTTACCTAGCGTAGGACAGGAACACCCATCCCACATTCTTTATTATCGCATCTTTTCAGGTGGAATAGGTCTCCAACTTCATGACGTACCTTCGACACACTGAAATGAGTAGTTTCCTCCCCTGCTGATCCTCCTACACTGTGACATCACATTAAATAGAACGACCCATTTCTTAGCTAATATAAAGTCCTACATAACTTGTTGTGGAACTCTATTTCATTCACTGTTTTCTTCTGGAGTGAAAACATCATTGGATCAAGAGTTTCCTTCATATAATCTGCAGGCAAAGTCCCTCGGAAAAATACATTAGTTGCTCTAAAGTGTTTTTTGGTAAGTAGACTGCATACAAATTTCTGTCCACAGTTCTTCCACAAAATGTATATATTATTTTTTTTCCTGCTATTGTTTCAAGCATTTGCACAAAATCGTTTAGCTGAACAAGTGCCTCTACACAGATTAGCAGTAAACTCTATAGACTACATCGGTTTCTGTCCCTGCCTGTACCTTAGAAACCTCTCTGTCATCTAAATGTTTCTAAACAGTCCAAAGTCAAATCCATGTAGATGTGACTGTAATAAGCTGATCACTTACAATGTATAGATCAGCTTATTACAGTTAAGTCCATTTTTTTTTTTTTTTTTAGTGGCTCTTATGAAGAGGGTATGGTGCTGGAGCATAGCACTGCCAGTACTTTCCTAGCTAGCAACTTTTGGCCCCAATTTGCAAGAAAACAACATCCAGATGTAAAGTAGAAAAAAATGAGGCATAAATCAGGACATTCCTGTGAAAATCTCTGCAGTCCGGTGGTTTGCCGGGCGTATTTTCGTGTGTGTGTATGTATGTATGTGTATGAGTGTGTTTTGCATTCTGATTGCATGTGGGTTTGTGAATGCATGCATGGTGGCAGAATGTCAGTGTGTGTGAATGCAGGAGAGACTGTGTATGCATGTGAGAGAACAGTGCGTGTGTGAAAGCAGAATGTCTGTGTGAATGCAGAAGAGACTGTGTAAGCATGTGTTTGAGACTGCGATGAATGTCTGAGTGGCTGAATGCAGAAGAGACTGTGTGTGTGTGTGTGTGTGTGTGTGTGTGTGTGTGTGTGTGTGTGTGTGTGTGTGTGTGTGTGTGTGTGAGAGACAGAGAGTTAGAGATGCATGACAGAATGTACAGTGCATGGGAGAAAGTATTATGTATGTCTGTGAGAATGCAGGAAAGGCTGTGTTTGCAATGAATGAGAGAGAGTGAGTAATGCAGGAGAGAAAGAACAGCGCTTGTGTGAAAGCAGAATGTCTGTATGTGTGTGTGTGATTGCTGAACAGACTATGTTTGTGAGTGTATGGCAGAGAGAGTTGCCCATGCGTGAGAAAAAGAATAGTGCGCGTCTGAAACCTAAATGTCTGCATGTGTCCATGAGTGTATGAGAGATGGGGGCTGTGACATGCATCTGGCAATCTGTGTAGTGTGCCAGAAAATGGAACATTCACTTTTTTATTTTTTTTTTAATACCTTTAATAATTTTGTTAAGCCTTTGACTAAAAATTCCAGTTCATATCTGCCACTGATACTTAGAGCAGCGGGCTATATATGTTAACTGTAATAAACCAATCGCTTACAATGTATTAATCGGCTTATTACAGTGAAGTCCTTTTTTTGAGAGCCTCTTGCTGAGCGGGTGTAGTGCTGGATTGTCACCTCTTAGAACATAAAATCTGGACAATGCCACAAATAATGGGGGGACAAAGTCCCAAAAATAGGGACACTTTTTAAATATTTGTTTACAAGCTTATACAGTTGATAGAATAACTGGTCTTGGATTACCTTGAATTTTCTAAAGGGTATGAAGTATGAAACTTAAATTTCTGACCTTATTTTTATTTTTGGACTTTGACCTTAAAGGAATTATCAACAATTTGCCAACAGAAGTCACAAGTTTATGAGAAACAGACCAAAAATATGACACAAAAATCTGGCCTTTGTGTGAAAAGTCATAACATCCCTGTACTTCTTCCTTCTCACACCCATTGTGGAGTACAATACCCTGCTCGACATGTACCTAGCGAAGCACACGCATCAGCTGGAGAGACCCCAGAGGTTCATGACAAGGAAGATCCAGGGACTCAAACACCTATTAGAAGAATGGAGCCACTTTTGAGATTTTAAGTATTTTGCTTCAGATTATTTGTTAAGTTTTTCTGCATTGCCGCCTACTTTTGAGCATTTTCTGGCTTGTTAAACTTGATTTCTGTGTTGGTAACTGTATTTAGAACACAACCTAGAGCTGATTACTGAATTTCCTGCCTGCACTTATTTTTAAAATCGTTTTTTTCTTAAAACTTGCATTTTATCTGTCTCTGGCCTAGCACTCAAGTGTGGGGTCATTTACTGCACTGTTCTAACTTGTTGATACTTGTGAACCTCTGCTTTCCTTAAAAAAACAAAAACAAAAAATCTTGCTTTTTTCCCACTTTTCTGAGATTTAAAAAAGTTCAGTTACAGATTTGCTGTTGAACTGTTTGTAAGTTTCTTGGAGGCCATTGTTTGCTTGGGCTAAAGGGAAGTCTCTGTGTTCATCAGTGGCAGTGATAAACATTGAGCAGCCTGCCTGCCCCTGTGGGAGTGGTTACTGCCTTGAAACTGTAGTTTTATTGGCCATTTTGGGTCAATTCCTAACTCCTTGATCTCCCTCTCTTAAAACCCGATTGCCTTGTGGTTTTGGTGTCTTTTTGGACTTGTTGGCTGTTGGTGAAGCACCCACCAAGAGGAGAAAATGCTGAGAGAAGAAAGGAGCCACTTTTGAGATTTTAAGTATTTTGCTTCAGATTATTTGTTACGTTTTTCTGCATTGCCGCCTACTTTTGAGCATTTTCTGGCTTGTTAAACTTGATTTCTGTATTGGTAACTGTATTTAGAACACAACCTAGAGCTGATTACTGAATTTCCTGCCTGCACTTATTTTTAAAATTGTTTTTTTCTTAAAACTTGCATTTTATCTGTCTCTGGCCTAGCACTCAATTGTGGGGTCATTTACTGCACTGTTCTAACTTGTTGATACTTGTGAACCTCTGCTTTCCTTAAAAAAAGCAAAAAAACAAAAAAATCTTGCTTTTTTCCCACTTTTCTGAGATTTAAAAAAGTTCAGTTACAGATTTGCTGTTCTGAACTGTTTGTAAGTTTCTTGGAGGCCATTGTTTGCTTGGGCTAAAGGGAAGTCTCTGTGTTCATCAGTGGCAGTGATAAACATTGAGCAGCCTGCCTGCCCCTGTGGGAGCGGTTACTGCCTTGAAACTGTAGTTTTATTGGCCATTTTGGGTCAATTCCTAACTCCTTGATCTCCCTCTCTTAAAACCCAATTGCCTCGTGGTTTTGGCATCTTTTTGGACTTGTTGGCTGTTGGTGAAGCACCCACCAAGAGGAGAAAATGCCGAGAGAAGAAAGGAGCCACTTTTGAGATTTTAAGTATTTTGCTTCAGATTATTTGTTAAGTTTTTCTGCATTGCTGCCTACTTTTGAGCATTTTCTGGATTGTTAAACTTGATTTCTGTGTTGGTAACTGTATTTAGAACACAACCTAGAGCTGATTACTGAATTTCCTGCCTGCACTTATTTTTAAAATAGTTTTTTTTTCTTAAAACTTGCATTTTATCTGTCTCTGGCCTAGCACTCAAGTGTGGGGTCATTTACTGCACTGTTCTAACTTGTTGATACTTGTGAACCTCTGCTTTCCTTAAAAAAACAAAAAAATCTTGCTTTTTTCCCACTTTTCTGAGATTTAAAAAAGTTCAGTTACAGATTTGCTGTTCTGAACTGTTTGTAAGTTTCTTGGAGGCCATTGTTTGCTTGGGCTAAAGGGAAGTCTCTGTGTTCATCAAAGGTTCATAGGTTCATAGGTTCATATTTGGCTATCTGCCCTAGGGCATTTATAAGCCTAGCCAGAGTGTGTGTGGCTTTCGCCACCCCTTGGGATGAGAATACTATGCCCATTTAGGGTTTAGTTTACTGTGCCTCTGTCTAGTAGTGACACAGAGATGACCCCCGGGGTAAACCTACGATCTCCCATCCACTCGTCAAGATTTCTCTTGAAGAGAGTTAGTGAGGGGCTCTGCCTAACATGGACTGGGATTCTGTTCCAGAGTGTAGGGAGCCTCTGGGTTATGAATCTGTCCCTCCAGCACGTCCTATTTATTTCTGTGTTGAGGTTCAAATCTCTTGCTCTCGTGGCTCTGATGGATTTGGATTTTCTGAGGTGGAGCATGTCCATTAATTCCGGATTGGACATGGCCTTGTACGTCAGGCACAGATCATCTCTGAGTAGGCGGTATGCGACTGAATAGAGCTGGAGTTTCTTCAGCTGGGCAGCATATGACATATGTTTGAGACCCTTTATCCTCTTGGTGAGGAACTTTTGGGGTCTTTCCAACTGCTGCAGGTGTCGGGTGAGATACATCCCAAATGGGGCATTGTACTCAATCATGGGCCTGATAAGAGAAGAGTACAGGGGCACAATGACCTCTCTTGATCTAGATGTGAATCCCTTCATGATAAGGTGGGCAATATAGAAGGTCTTCCTAACCACCTTGGCAATGTGAGTGTCAAATGAGAGGTTACTGTCAACTTGGGTCCCTAGGTCCCTGATTACCTCTTCCATACTTAATGGATTACCACCTATGTGGTAATTTGTGGGTACCTTGTTTTTCCCAAAGGGTATGACTATACATTTTTTGGTGTTCAGTTTAAGGCCATGGCTCTGGCAGCAATTATCTGTTTCTATGAGGCCTGTCTGAAGGATGCTTGTGTCTGCTGGAGTATCAATTATGGTGCCCAGTTTGCAGTCATCTGCGAACTTTGTCAGCCACAATCCTCCTATGTTTGCTTGCACCTCGGAAAAATAAATGCCGAACAAGAGGGGTCCCAGGACTGAGCCCTGTGGGACACCGCTTGTGACTGGCTTAGAGTCTGACATGGCTCCAGCAATTCTGACCTTGTGGGTTCTGTCCTTGAGCCAGTTTGCAACCCATCTTGTGACATATGGGTTTACATTTAAGCTGGTGAGTTTGTCTATGATGCCCGAGTGGGGTATTATGTCGAAGGCTTTTGCAAGGTCAAGGTAGGCTGTGTGAACCACCTTACCCTCATCAATGGCCTTAGTGACTGTTTCAAAAAAGTCGACCAAGTTCAAAAGGCAGGATCTGCCCTTGACAAAGCCAAATTGGGTAGGATTCAATGTCTGTAGGTCCCCAATGTCTTTGTTTATGAGTTCCATAATGATCCTTTCCATAGCTTTGCAGGCCAGGCTCGTCAAGCTTATGGGGTGGTAATTTCCAGGGTCCGTAGAAGCACTGCCTTTGTGGAGTGGGACCACTGTTGCTGTACGCCACTCTTTGGGTACGTATCCTGTAGTAAGGCTAAGATTAAACAGCAGCCTTATGTGCGGGTTTAGTTCCTCTTGGAGTTCATGTAACACGCAGCCCGGAACACCGTCCGGTCCCATTGATGCTGTGTTTTTAGCTTTGGCGAGGGCGGCTCTCACCTGGGCATCTGAGATGTTAGGGAGGCTACACTCTGCTGGGATAGATATTTCTCCTTTTGGGCGGAGAAATTTGCACTGAACCTGTCTGCCAGAATGTTGGCAATGTCTGTGGGTTCAGTGTATTTTGTGTCATTTTGGACTAACTCTGAGCATTTCTGGGAGTTTCCACCCAGGTTTCTAACATAGCTAAAGAAGGCCTTGTGATTGTCTTTTGTGTCTTTTGCGATTTTTCTCTCAAAGTTGGCCTTGGATGATTTTATGAGTGATCGTAGTTTTTTGCTGGTACTGATCAGAGATGCCTTCCCTTTTAGGGATTTTGCTCTGTCATGTAGTAGCTTCCTCCTCCTGTTGTAAAGTTTGTTAATGGCTGGGGTCCACCAGACAGGGCGCCTGCCTTTGGGGGAATGGGTCTTGGTTTTATTAGGGATTGCATGATCCATGCATTCTTGAAGGTGCCCGTAGAAGGCATTTATAAAGGATTCAGTGGTGTGGGTTGTGGTTTCCATTGGCCCAGGGGCCTTGAAGGATACCACTTCAGTCTTAAGAAGTGTAAAGTCAGCTTTTGAGAAGTTCTTCACTGTGGTCTTTTGTGCAGGGGGTGGGGGCGGGATGTGGATTTCCAGTGAGATTAATTTATGATCTGATCTCACCAATGAGGAGTATACTTCCGGTGTGGAGCATTTTGTCCCCATGTTTGTGTTGATCAGGTCTAGTATATTATCTCCTCTTGTGGGAGTGGTGACTAGTTGTTCCATCGCATTTGAGTTTATGAATTCTAGGAACCTTTGGGCTAGGGTGTTGTGGCTTGAGTAATGTTCCCAGTCTATGTTTGGGTAGTTGAAGTCTCCCAATATGATGGTATTTGGAGAGACATTCATACTCTCCAGTGTCTTCAGGAAGGCTGAGTGGGGTTCCTGAGTTTGAGAGAGTGGTCTGTAGCATGCTACAAACTGTAGGGCAGTTTTGCCTATGGTTAGTTGCACCTGGATGGTCTCCGATGCTTCGTGCATTGCCACTAACCTGGCGGTGTGGGTATCTTTGATGAATATGGATACTCCCCCTCCTTTTGTGGTTCGGTCCAAGTTTTGGGGCTGGAAAGCATGATATGAGGTAAAACCTGGTAGTGCTGGGGTGCTCTCAAGAGCCTTGAACCAGGTTTCAGTCACTGCACAGACATCGATGTTCTCCATACTGAGGAGGGCTTCGAGAGCGTGCATCTTGAGGTTTAGACTTCTGGCATTGAGCAGCATTACCAACACAGAAATCAAATTTAACAAGCTAGTGGCAGTGATAAACATTGAGCAGCCTGCTTGCCCCTGTGGGAGTGGTTACTGCCTTGAAACTGTAGTTTTATTGGTCATTTTGGGTCAATTCCTAACTCCTTGATCTCCCTCTCTTAAAACCTGATTGCCTCGTGGTTTTGGCATCTTTTTGGACTTGTTGGCTGTTGGTGAAGCACCCACCAAGAGGAGAAAATGCCGAGAGAAGAAAGGAGCCACTTTTGAAATTTTAAGTATTTTGCTTCAGATTATTTGTTAATTTTTTCTGCATTGCCGCCTATGTTTGAGCATTTTTCTGGCTTGTTAAACTTGATTTCTGTGTTGGTAACTGTATTTAGGACACAGCCTAGAGCTGATTACTGAATTTCCTTCCTTCACTTATTTTTAAAATACTTTTTTTCTTAAAACTTGCATTTTATCTGTCTCTGGCCTAGCACTCAAGTGTGGGGTCATTTACTGCACTGTTCTAACTTGTTGATACTTGTGAACCTCTGCTTTCCTTAAAAAAACAAAAACAAAAAAATCTTGCTTTTTTCCCACTTTTCTGAGATTTAAAAAAGTTCAGTTACAGATTTGCTGTTCTGAACTGTTTGTAAGTTTCTTGGAGGCCATTGTTTGCTTGGGCTAAAGGGAAGTCTCTGTGTTCATCAGTGGCAGTGATAAACATTGAGCAGCCTGCCTGCCCCTGTGGGAGTGGTTACTGCCTTGAAACTGTAGTTTTATTGGCCATTTTGAGTCAATTCCAAACTCCTTGATCTCCCTCTCTTAAAACCCTCTTTTGCGCGTTTTTGCGCATAGCGCAACATCGGGCAGCGCCACCTAATTGGGTTTAAACTATTCCTGGCTCCACAAAGTCTGCTCTTCACTTTTCCCCTTAGAACTGCTCTATCTCTCAAATTAAACACCATATTCTCATTCTAAGGCCCCTCACTGGTCCAAATAAGTAATCTTACAAGTTAGCACTAATAAACCATAAGCACTACTTACTCTTATACTCTCTACGATTACCTTGTCCCCTATTGGTCCATTTGAATTCAGTTCCCTATATTACTCTAGCATGTCCAAAGGTCAGTCAATGGTTTCCTCTCCAGTCCAGCTGGTGAATCTGGGAATTTTGAGGCAATGTTCCAACTGTCTCATGTACACGGACAACCCTCTCCTCCTCCAAACAGGTTCAAATATATGTGAGAGATGCAACCATTTAGCCAAACAGGAGGCTGAGATCTCTCATCTCAAAAGTGGTGTAACCAGTCAGGAGGAGAAGCTAACCTCACACAACACAATTCCAGTATCACATAGTCCCACCACAACAGCGAACCAAACACATAAAAACACAAAAACATACTCGGAGGCTCTAAATAAAAATCTACCAAAGCAACAGAGACCTCCAAAGCAGACATCCAAGCAAACGCTACCCCAAAACAAAACACGTACAACACATAGCACACAAAGTCAGTGTGCCCAGCAGTCACAGCCCTTAAGGCTGAATAACACACCTGATACTCTTGTAATAGGTGACTCTATTGTCAGACACACTGATGTCCCGCTCACCAGGCTGAATAAAGAGAAGGTCACAGTGAGCTGCCTGTCCGGCGCTAGGATCCGCCACATAACGCAAGCACTCAGGTCACTCCAAAGCAAATACAAATATGACTCAGTCATTGTACATGCTGGCGTGAATGACCTGAGACGTACCTCCCTCGACTACATGAAAAGAGACATAGAGGAGCTCTCTGATCATGTAGCCCAGGCCGGTATGACCCTGACCTTGAGCAGCATCTTACCCTCACCTAGAATGATGCCACATTATAAAGACAAAATGATCGATTTTAACAATTGGCTAAAATTTTGGTGTCATTCAAAGGGAATCCAGTGTCTGTCAGCCTGGGATGACATGCTCGACAAGCCACGTTGCTTCGCTAGGGACGGCTTGCACCTGTCACCCCTGGGCTTTCGGATATTGGCAAAGGCTCTTGCCACCCCCATAGTGCCTTTTTTAGGCAAGGCTCAAAAGTCAAAGCCTCCTCCATAGACAGCACAAAGAACAAGAAACTAAGGGTAATGCTGCTAAATGCCAGAAGTCTTAACCTCAAGATGCACGCACTCAAAGCTCTCCTCAGTATGGAGAACATCGATATCTGTGCAGTGACAGAAACCTGGTTCAAGGCTCCAGAGAGCACCCCAGCACTACCAGGTTATACCTCATATCATGCTTTTCGGCCCCAAAACCCGGACCGAACCACAAAAGGAGGGGGAGTTTCCATATTTATCAAGGATATCCACACCTCCAGGTTAGTGGCATTGCACAAAGTATCGGAGACCATCCATGTGCAACTGACAGTGGGCAAGACTGCTTTTTAGTTTATAGCATCCTACAGACCACCCTCTCAAAGTCAGGAATCCCACTCGGCTTTCCTGAAAACATTGGAGAACATGAAGATCTCTCCGAACACCATTATATTGGGTGACTTCAACTACCCAAACATAGACTGGGAGCATTACTCAAGCCCCAGCACCTTAGCCCAAAGGTTCCTGGAATTTATAAACTCAAATGCTATGGAACAACTAGTCACCACTCCCACAAGAGGGGAAAACATACAAGACCTGATCAATACCAACATGGGGACTCTATGCTCTATACCAGAAGTATATCCCTCATTGGTAAGATCAGACCATAAATTAATTTCACTGGATATCCACATCCTGACCCCACCCCCAGCCCAGAAAACCACAGTGAAAACTTCTCAAAAGCGAACTTCACACTTCTCAAAACCAAAGTGGAATCCATCAAGGCCCCAGGGCCACTGGAAACTACGGTCCAAACTGCAGAATCCTATATAAACTCATTCTACGGACATCTCCAGGAATGCATGGATCATGCTATCCCAAACAAAATCAAGACCCAATCATCTAAAGGCAGGCGTCCAGTCTGGTGGACCCCAGCCATAAATAAACTGTACAACAGAAGGAGGACGCTACTACATGATAGAGTAAAATCCCTAAAAGGGACGGCATCTCTGATCAGTACTAGCAAAAAATTATGATCCCTCATAAAAATCCTCCAAGGCCAGCTTCGAGAGAAAAATTGCACAGGACACTAAAGACAATCATAAGGCTTTTTTCAGTTATGTTAGGAACCTGGGATGCAACTCCCAGACTTGTTCTGAGTTGATTCTAAGCGACAAAAAATACACTGAACCCACAGACATCGCCAATATCCTGGCAGACAGGTACAGTGCAAACTTCTCCACCCCCCCCCCCCCCAAAAGAGCAAGTATCTATTCCAGCAGAGTGCAGCCTCCCAAACATCTCTGATGCTCAGGTGAAGGCCGCCCTCTCCAAAGCAAAAAAACACTGCTTCCATGGGACCAGATGGTGTCCTGGGTTGCATCCTACATGAACTCCAAGAAGAACTAATCCCTCAAGTAAAACTGCTGTACAATCTCAGCCTCACTACAGGATATGTGCCCAAAGAATGGCGTACAGCAACAGTGGTTCCACTCCACAAAGGTGGCGCCTCTGCGGACCCTGGAAACTATCGCCCCATAAGCCTGACTAGCCTAGTCTGCAAGGCTATGGAGAGGATCATCATGGAACTCATAAATAAAGACATTGGGGACCTACAGACACTAGATGCTACCCAATTTGGCTTTGTCAAGGGCAGATCCTGCCTTTTGAACCTGGTCAACTTCTTCAAAACAGTCACCAAGGCCATAGATGAAGGGAAGGTAGTCCACACAGCCTATCTGGACCTTGCAAAGGCATTTGACACAATACCCCACTCGGGCATCATAGATAAGCTATCCAGCCTATATATAAACCCGTATGTCACAAGATGGGTCACAAACTGGCTCAAAGACAGAACCCAGAGAGTCAGAGTTGCTGGAGCCATGTCAGACTCGAAACCGGTCACAAGTGGCATCCCACAAGGTTCTGTCCTGGGATCTCTCGTGTTCGGTATTTACTTTTCTGAGGTACAGGCCAATGTGGGAGGACTATGGCTCACCAAGTTTGCAGATGACTGCAAACTGGGCGCCATAATCAACTCTCCAGCTGACACAAACATCCTTCAAAAAGGTCTCGCAGAGATGGATAACTGGTGCCAGAGCCATGGTCTAAAGCTAAATGCCAAAAAGTGTATAGTCATACCCTTTGGCAAAAACAATGTGCCTACAAATTACCACATAGGTGGTTACCCATTAAGTACAGAGAATGTAATTAGGGATCTGGGGACCCAAGTTGATAGCAATCTCTCCTTTGACAACCACATTGCCAAAGTGGTTAGAAAGACCTCCTACATAGCCCACCTCATCATGAAAGGATTCACATCTAGATCAAGAGAGGTATTCATGCCCCTTTATTCATCCCTCATCAGGCCCATCATAGAATACAATACCCCCTTTGGGATGTACCTTACCCGACACCTGCAGCAATTAGAAAGACCCCAAAAGTACCTCACCAGGAGGATCAAGGGACTCAAACAGATGCCATATGCTGCTCGGTTAAAAAAATTCCAGCTCTACTCAGTTGCATACCGCCTACTTCGAGGCGATCTATGCCTGACATATAAAGCTATGTCCAACCCAGAATTAATGGACATTCTCCACCTCAGTAAATCTAAATCCCTTAAAGCCATGCACTCGAGGGACTTGAACCTCAGCACAGAAATAAATAGAACATGCTAGAGGGACAGATTCATAACCCAGAGGCTCCCTTCACTCTGGAATAGAATTCCAATTCATGTTAGGCAGAGCACCT
The DNA here is from genome assembly GCF_019279795.1 of Protopterus annectens. Classification (NCBI taxonomy): domain Eukaryota; kingdom Metazoa; phylum Chordata; order Ceratodontiformes; family Protopteridae; genus Protopterus; species Protopterus annectens. Next base: position 464,560,459 of record NC_056747.1, read on the forward strand.
CAATGACTCTCTTCAAGAAGAATCTTGATGAATGGATTGGGGATCATAGGTTTGTCCCAGGGATTACTTCCGTGTTACTATTAGACAGAGGCACAGTAAACTAAACTTTAAAAAGGGCACAGTATACTCAAATCAAGGGGTGGCGTAAGCCAAACACAATCGGGCTAGGCTTATAAATGCCCCAGGCAGATAGCCTAGTATGAACCTATGAACCTATCCTGTACAGGTAGGCTGACAACCCTGTCCCTCTACTCAGTCTCATCCTGACTGCTCATTGGTGACCTGTGTGTGGCATCCAGTACTATGTCAATTGCAACCTTGATAGAGTTGCTGCATATCCGTAAGTCTAATTCCACTCGCTCAACCCACACACAAGGCCTCAACCTGGTATGTGACATTACTTGAGCTTGTTGGCTGGATACCTTTGTGTTCCAAAGACTCCCCCATATGTGGAATAGACTCCACTCCATGTCAATCAAAGTACCTCACTAACCATCTTTAAGATGAACAGGGGCGACTGCATGGGAAACAGGAGATATACCTGTGGGATCCCAGCATAACCTTGAGGTTGTTTTTAGATCGACTTTTTACATCAGGAATAATGTCCTTGAGACACTGTGTAAAAAGGCACAATGGGATTAGCAAGAGCCTTGGCCAGTAGAGGAAATCCTTGGGGTAACAGACGAAGATGATCTCTGGCAAAGCATCGAGGTTGGTCAGTCATGTCATCCCAGGCTGACAGATACTGTATCCCCTTACAATGACACCAGAAACTAAGCCAAGTAATGAAGTCAATCCTTATTTGTTTGTACTGAGTCATCATCCGAGAGAGGGACCGAGCTAGGAAAGATGTGCAGCAGGTAAAGGTGATAAAGGATAATGAGGGAAACATACTTACAAGCGAGGAGAGTGTGTTGAGCAGATGGTAAGAGTACTTTGAGGGGTTGATGAATGAAGAGAATGAGAGGGAGAGAAGGTTGGATGATGTGGGGATAGTGAATCATGAAGTGCAATGGATTAGCAAGGAGGAAGTAAGGATAGCTATGAAGAGGATGAAGAATGGAAAGGCTGTTGGTCCAAATGACATACCTGTGGAAGCATGGAGGTGTTTAGGTGAAATGGCAGTGAAGTTTTTAACCAGATTGTTTAATGAAATTTTGGAAAGTGAGAGGATGCCTGAGGAATGGAGAAAAAGTGTTTTGGTACCAATTTTTAAGAATAAGGGTGATGTGCAGAGCTGTAGTAACTACAGAGGGATTAAATTGATCAGTCACAGCATGAAGTTATGGGAAAGAGTAGTGGAAGCTAGGTTAAGAAGGGACATGATGATTAGTAATCAGCAGTATGGTTTCATGCCGGGAAAGAGCACTACAGATGCAGTGTTTGCTCTGAGAGTGTTGATGGAGAAGTACAGAGAAGGTCAGAAGAAGATGCATTGTGTTTTTGTAGACTTAGAGAAAACATATGACAGGGTGCCTAGAGAGGAGTTGTGGTATTGTATGAGGAAGTCAGGACTGTCAGAGAAGTATGTAAGAGTGGTACAGGATATGTACAAGGCTAGTGTGACAGCGGTGAGGTCTGCGGTTGGAGTGATGGATGCATTTAAGGTGGAGGTGGGATTACATCAAGGATCAGCTCTGAGCCCTTTCTTATTTGCAATGGTGATGGACAGGTTGACAGACGAGATCAGACAGGAGTCCCCGTAGACTATGATGTTTGCAGATGACATTGTGATCTGGAGTGAGAGTAGGGAACAGGTGGAGGAGACCCTGGAGAGATGGAGATATTCTCTAGAGAGAAGAAAAATAAAGGTCAGCAGTACTAAGACAGAATATATGTGTGTGAATGAGAGAGAGGATAGAGGAATGGTGAGGATGCAAGGAGTAGAGGTGGTGAAGGTGGATGAGTTTAAATACTTGGGATCAATAGTTCAGAGTAATGGTGAGTGTGGAAGAGAGGGGAAGAAGAGAGTACAGACAGGATGGAGTGGGTGGAAAAGAGTGTCAGGAGTGATTTATGACAGACGAGTACCAGTAGGAGTGAAAGGGAAGGTCTGCAAGAGGGTAGTGAGACCAGCTATGTTATATGGGTTGGAGACAGTGGCATTGACAAAAAGGCAGGAGTTAGAGCTGAATGTGGCAGAGTTAAAGATGTTAAGATTTGCACTGGGTGTGACGAGGGTGGATAGGATTAGGAATAAGTATATTAGAGGGTCAGCCCAGGTTGGAAGGTTTGGAGACAAAGCCAGAGAGGCAAGATTACGTTGGTTTGGACATGTGCTGAGGAGGGTTGCTGAGTATATTGGGAAAAGGATGCTATGGATGAAGCTACCAGGTAACTGGAAAAGAGGAAGGCCTAAGATAAGGTTTATGGATGTGGTGAGAGAGGACATGCAGGTGGTTGGTGTGACAGAGCAAGATGCAGAGGACAGGAAGGAATGGAAACAGATGATCCACTGTGGTGACCCCTAACGAGAACAGCTGAAAGATGATGATGACTGAAACATAATCCGAATTGAAGCTAAAAAACTTCTTACATTTTGGGACATATATATGCCTGAGACATGTAGTATGAGACCTCAGTCGTATCTCTCCTCATATGTCCCAAAGGCTCCCCATCTGTGTAATAGACTCCTCTCCTTGTCAAGCCAAGTACCTCCCTAACCATCTTAAGGATGAACCGTGATGACTGCATGGGAAACAAAAATATAACCCTGGGATCCCATCTGTGTTCATGGTGGACATGAACACACTGCTGCTGACTATGTGGGAACAAGGGCGAAATTTGTATCTAGGCTTATAAAGGTCTCCCAGCCAATTAACTAGTATTGTCCATTGAACCTATGAAATATCCTTCAGCTGCAGAATCGGTGCTGTTACAGATAGGGAAAAGGTGAAGCTACACAGGATCATTGTATTATAGGACGTTACTAGGCTAGTGGCCATGAGGCCCTAAAAAGCCTAGCCAAGTTTTACCCTTATTTCCACAATAAGCACCAGCTGCTCTGTCCAAGATGGAAACAGGTGAAACCTCCCATGGTCAATTTAATGCTACCCTTCCAATCATCCAGATAGCATTTGAACAGGGCCAATAAGGTGTTCTGTTTGACATGAAGTGACAGTCCATTCTAAAGTTGTGGTAAGCTCTGCGAGACAAATCTGTCCCTCCCTCAGGTTCTATTAATGTCACCAACCAGGTTAAGTTCTTTACAGCAACTAACCTGTGTACTTTTCCAATGGTGGACATGCAGCAATTGCAATAAAACAGGGTCAAAGATTGTTTTATATGCAAGGCATAGATCATCTGAGTAGTCTGTATGAGACAGACTAAACTGGCAGTGAGTTCAGATACTCCACAGCGGACACATGCTGAAAAGCTTGACTTTACTTTTGAGGAACCTTTGTAGTCTCATGAATTCATGCAGATGCTTATTCTGGTATGTACCAAAAGGGGCACTGTACTCAATTATTGGCCTGATGAGGGAAGAGTACTTTGAAGATATAACTTGTTTTTTTATGGATGCAATGCGATTCACCTTTGTGAGATGAGCAATATAGAATGCCCTTCTTACCGCGGTGGACACAAGGTGATCAAAGGTAAGGTTGCTGTGAGTGCATACTTAAGGTATTATTGTTGTGGTAGTTAGCATGAACATAACACAAAGAGAAATGGATAATACATTTTTGTGGATTGAGTTTAACAACATGACTTTGGCACCAGTCATTTGTTTGTGTTAAACCGTCATGTAGGATGTTGACATTATTTGAAGATTAACGGGCAGCATGCAGTTTGCAGTAATAAGTAAAGCTTATCAGCCACAGAAACTTTAGTTTTATCTTGTACTTTGCATGTGGTATGGAGGGATTGGGATTTCTTTAGATGTATCATTTCTAACAGAGCTGGGTCAGACATGGCTTTGTAAGTCAGGCAAAGATCGCCTCTAGGCAATATGAGACAGACAATAACTGGAGTGTTTTGACTCTGTCCGTGTAGGACATGTGATTAATGCCAAGGATCCTCTTTGTGAGGTATTTCTGTGGCCTCTCCAGCTGTTACAGGTGTCTAGTGAGGTACATGCCAAATGGGGCATTATTCTCAATGGTTGGACTAATGAGGGAAGAGTAGAGAGAGATAATTACCTCTTTATTCCTGAATGCAAAACCTTTGGTAATGAGATATGCCACATAGAAGGAGTTTCTGACCACAGTAGCAATGTGGTGGTTGGAGGAGAGGCTGCTGTCTACCTGCAACCTCAGATCTTTTATAACGCCTTCAGTGTTCAGTGGGCTCCCATCAATGTTGCAATTAGTGGGAACTGCGTTTTTACCAAAGGGGATGATGACAAGTTTTTCGGCATTAAGCTTAAGGCCATGGTTTCGACACCAGTGATTGGTCTCAGTGAGGCCTTTCTGTAGGATGTCTGCATCACTTGGGGAGTTAATAATGGCTCCCAGCTTGCAGTCATGTGCGAACCTGGTCAGCCAAAGTCCCTTTGAGTTGTCCTGGACTTCAGAGAAGTAGATGCCAAACAGGAGAGAACCCAGGACCAATCCCTGTGGGACTACACTCGTGACTGCTCAGCAGTCTGACTTTGAGTCTACTACTTTCACATTTTGTGTTCTATCTGTGAGCCATTTTGCAACCCACCTAGTGATATAAGTGTTGATGCTTGGTCTGGTGAGTTTATCAATAATTCCCGAGTGAGGAATGGTATCAAAGTCCTTGGCCAGATCGAGGTAGGCTGTATGCACTGCCGTACCTTCATCCACAGCCCTGTTGACTGACTCATATAAGTCAACCAGGTTGAGCAGGCATGATCTCCATTTCATAAAGCTAAATTGTGTGGGGCCTAGGGTTTGGAGATTTTCTATATCTTTGCTAATCAGGTCCATGATGATGCACTCCATAGCTTTATATCTCAGACTCATCAGGCTAATGGGGCGATAATTCCCAGGGTCTGTAGTTGCTCCCCCTTTATGGAGAGGGATGACTGTAGCAGTGTACCATTCGGTAGTGACAAAGCCTAAGGTGATGCTGTGACTGAACAGGGCACACAGATGTGGTGCCAGTTCGCTTCGTAGTTCATGTAGAACACAGCTGGGGATATTATTGGGTCCCATTGAAGCAGTATTCTTGGCCTTGGACAGTGCATCTTTAACCTGTGCTGCAGTAATGCTGGGTGCTTGGCATTCTGCCAGTATTGTGATTGGTGCTTTAGGGGGAGAGAGAGGGGTATAGTTGGCACTTAATCTGTTGGCCAGTATGTTGGTAATATCTGTTGGCTCAGTATAGAAGGTACCATTATGCAGTAACTCAGAGCAAATCTGGGTATTGATGTGGAGGTTCTTGATATAACTGTAGAAGGCTTTGTGATTGTTTTCAGTGTCTGCCGCAATTCTGCCTGCATAGATGGCTTTAAAGGATTTGATGAGGGATCTCAAATTTTTGTTGAGGCTAATAAGGGAGTTTCTCCAGTCTTGGGACTTTACCGTTTTCTGCAACAGTTTCTTCCTTCTGTTGTACAGTTTATTAATGTCAGGGGACCACCAGATTAACTGCCTTTATTTTGGAGGAGATCGTCTCGGTTCTGTTTGGTATGGCTAGTTCCATGGATTTATGTACATGTTCGTACAGTGCACTGGTGTAGGATTCTGCAGTCTTGCAGCTATTTTCCATTGGCATGGGTGCCGTGAAGTTAGCCACCTCTGTTTTTTAGGAACCCAAAGTCAACTTTAGAGAAGTTTTTCAAGGTGTTTACCTTTTTGGGGTGTGTAGGTGTGATGTGGAGTTCCATGGTGATTAGTTTATGGTCAGATCTGACCGGGGAGGCATTGACTACTGGTGTAGAGCAACAGTTGCCCAATTTAGTAATAACTAAGTCTGGGATGTTGCTTCCTCCAGTGGGGTTCAGAATGAGCTGGTCCAGGGCATTGCAATTGACTAATTCCAGGAAGCATTGGGGCAGTGTATTGGTGCTTGAGTAGTTTTCCCAGTTGATAGAGGGGTAGTTGAAGTCTCCTAGTATGA
>NC_056747.1:464573985-464581485 GCF_019279795.1 Protopterus annectens
CTGAGGAGAGCTTCGAGTGCGTGCATCTTGAGGTTAAGACTTCTGGCAATTAGCAGCATTACCCTTAGTTTCTTGTTCCTTGTGCTGTCTATGGGGGTGGGTTTGACTTTTGAGCCTTGCCTAAAAGGCACTATGGGGTGGCAAGAGCCTTTGCCAATATCCAAAAGCCCAGTGGTGACAGGTGCAAGCCGTCCCTAGCGAAGCAACGTGGCTTGTCGAGCATGTCATCCCAGGCTGACAGACACTGGATCCCCTTTGAATGACACCAAAATTTTAGCCAATTGTTAAAATCGATAATTTTGTCTTTGTACTGTGGCATCATTCTAGGTGAGGGTAAGATGCTGCTCAAGGTCAGGGTCATACCAGCCTGGGCGACATGATCAGAGAGCTCCTCTATGTCTCTTTTCATGTAGTCCAGGGAGGTACGTCTCAGGTCATTCACACCAGCATGTACAATGACTGAGTCATATTTGTATTTGCTTTGGAGTGACCTGAGTGCTTGCCTTATGTGTCGGATCCTAGCACCCAACAGGCAGCTCACTGTGACCTTCTCTTTATTCAGCCTGGTGAGCAGGACGTCAGTGTGTCTGACAATAGAGTCACCTTTAACAAGAGTATCAGGTGTGTTATTCAGCCTTAAGGGCTGTGGCTGCTTGGCACACTGACTTTGTGGGTTATGTGTTTTGTGTGTTTTGTTTTGAGGTAGCGTTTGCTTGGATGGCTGCTTTGGAGGTCTCTGTTGCTTAGGTAGATTTTTATTTAGAGCCTCCGAGTATGTTTTTGTGTATTTATGTGTTTGGTTCGCTGATGTGGTGGGACTATGTGATACTGGAATTGTGTTGTGTGAGGTTACCTTCTCCTCCTGACTGGTTGCACCAGTTTTGAGATGAGAGAGCTCAGCCTCCAGTTTGGCTAAATAGTTGCATCTCTCACATATATTTGAACCTGTTTGGAGGAGGAGAGGGTTGTCAGTGTACATGAGACAGTTGTAACATTGCCTCAAGATTCCCAGATTCACCAGCTGGACTGGAGAGGAAACCATTGACTGACCTTTGGACATGCTAGAGTAATAGGGAAACTGAATTTAAGACGGACCAATAGAGGACAGGGTAATCGTAGAGAGTATAAGAGTAAGTAGTGCTTATGGTTTAATAGTGCTAACTTGTAGGATTACTTAATTGGACCAGTGAAGGGTCTTAAAATGAGAATATGGTGTGTAAATTGAGAGATAGAGCAGTTCTAAGGGAAAAAGTGAAGAGCAGACTTTGTGGAGCCAGGAATAATTTAAACCCAATTAGGCGGCGCTGCCCGCTGTTGCACTATGCTCAAAACCATGCAAAACCGCGCAAAAGAGGCTTTTAAGAGAGGAAGATGAAGGAGTTTTGGAATTGACCCAAAATGGCCAATAAAACTACAGTTACAAGTCAGTAACCACTCCCACAGGGGCAGGCAGGCTGCTCAATGTTTTTCACTGCCACTGATCAACAGAGAGACTTTCCTTTAGCCCAAGCAAAAAATGGCCTCACAGAAACTTACAAACAGTTTAAGAACAGCAAGCCTGTAACTGAACTTTTTTAAATCTCAGAAAAGTGGGAAAAAAGCAAGATTTTTTTTTTTGTTTTTTCAGAGATAGCAGAGGATGTTCTTCATCCCACATTGCTGCAGTCCTAACTATTGGGGGTAGTCCGCTGTCCAGTCGGCCCGAATACCAAAGTATACGGCTGACGTCGGTCAGGGCGCATTAGACTGACGTCAGTACGTCAGGGTACTAATGCGCATGACCGACGTCATATCCTCAGTCTTTTTTGCCGCATGGTCCGATGCAGAAGCAGTTTTGCGAGTGCAGGTTGGCGTTCTGAAATTTTTTGAAGTCGGAGTTTCAGACCGAATCAAAGTTGGCTAAGTACCCCGTTGGGAACATTTTGGTTTTTTCTTGCCTCAGTATTTAACCGGATGTCAGAAAAAGTGAATAACTGTATTTCTTGTGGGAAACAGATACCTCATAGGGATTACCATACCTTGTGTATACCTTGTTTAGGGCCTGAGCACGGCGTTGTTGGATGCCGCTCTTGTGCTAGATTTAACAAACGCACTATTAAGAGACGGTTAGACTGTGCCAGGTTAGTGTTTGGGAAGCGTTGTAATTATAAAATGCCGTCGGATGCTCCGACGCCCGCTTCGTCAAAAAGCGCAAGGATAAAACAGCGAAGCCTAGGGTTGATGAACCGGCAGTCCCGGACGTCGGTTCTTTAGAAACTCTGTGGAGCCAGAGGTTTTGCCAGGAGTTTCTTTGGAGTCTCAGGCAGAGACTTTACTGTTGCAGGATGTGCCTTCTCAGGAGGTAGGCCAGGCTGAGCTGCTTCTCAGGTAACTGTTCTTCCCTCTCTTCCCAAGGTAGTTAGAGCCTCTCCTTCTGTTTCCAAGACTTCTTTGAGAGGTAGGCCAAGTCTAGCTTCAGTGGGGGCTTCTCCTAGCACTTCAGGTTCTGTGCCTAAGAAACATATGCTTAAAATGGCAGAAGATTTGATTACTCTGATTAGAGGTTCTGTGCCCCCTCCTGATAAGAGGCCTAGGGTGGAACCTGAGTTTGAGAGTTTTGAACAGTGTTCAGAGGCTTCTGAGTCTTCTGCGGAAGACTTGCAGGAGTATCCTCCTTATTCTGATTCTGATGTGGACGATTCCACTCCTACAGCTTCTCCTCCGGAGGATTTCTCATTTTCAGAGACTCTGCATTCCATGAGGGAGCACTTTAAATGGGAAGGCCAAGATTACTCTGATTCCAGGAAAAGGCTTAGGAATTCTTGTTTTACCCCAGCATAGGCCCTTAGCTATACCTCCTGTGTTGAATGTGGTGGAAGATGTTTTTGCAGAGGCTTCCCTGAACCCTGATTCTTTGCCTCCTGCTCCTGTTAAACCTGATAGGTACTATAGGGTGCCTGAAGCTCATAAGTATCTTTTAAGAGTCCTAGGGCAGACCCGGAAACTGTTTCTCAGGGACCTAAAGGTGTTAAGGCCTCTGTTGTTAAAAACCCTGTTCCTACTGATAAAGAGGCAAGGGCTTTGGATAGATGGGGAAAGAAAGTGTATACTTCTTCCACTTTAGCCATGAGGGCGTTGAATTGTCAGTTTCACATGCTAAAATATCAAAATTATCTCCTTTCACAATTGAAATCTAAGGTGGATGCTTTGGCGGAAGGTATTGAGTGTAAAGAGTTGCTGGATTTAGTTCATGTGTCTGAACAAGTGGGTAAGCATTCTTTGCAATGTGGTTTTGATGCTGTACAGGCCTCCTCGAGGGTGGCTGCCACTAGTTCTGTTCTTCGCAGGCATGCCTGGTTGAGGGATCAGAATTTAGCTGAGCATGTTAAGACAAGGATTTTGGATGCTCCTTTACAGTCTGATGTGTTGTTTGGTTCGCCTGTGGAAGCAGTTTTAAAGAAAATGGAGGACAAAGCTAAGTCTATGCAAACTGTTAAAGATTTTTGCAGGTGCAGCCACCGAAGTTTAGTAGAAATTGGCCTACTAAGGGATGGACATATCCTGCTTATGATTCCCAGTCTAGGGGTAGGTCTAGACGTGGTAGGGGCAGAGCTCAAGGTTCTTTTAGGCCTAGAACAGGAGTTCACCTGCTCAGACTTCTGGTGAGGGCAGGGGTCAGTCCTTTCGTAAACAGACCCAATGACCTGCCTTTTCAGCTGCCAGTAGATTCTCGTCTGGCAGCTCCTTTGGGAGGAAGACTGTCTCTTTTCAAAGAAAATTGGGATTTAATTACTCAAGACAGATGGGTGCTGGATATCATTCACCACGGTTACAGGTTTTATTTCCATACATTACCCCCTTTCAAAGGCATGCCAGACGTTCCTCCTCCACAAAGGAAAGAGGCTCACAAGCAAATTTCTCTGTTACTCCAAATAGGGGCCATTCAGCCAGTTCCTGTATCAGAAAGGGGCCTAGGATTTTATTCTCGCCTGTTCCTAGTACCAAAGAAGGGGAACACGTGGAGACCAATTTTGGATTTATCTATCCTCAACATTTATCTGGACATTCCCAAGTTCAAGATGTTGACGTTACAACAGCTTTTACCTCTGCTGGGCAAAGATCACTGGATGGTAACTTTAGATCTCAAGGAAGCTTACCTTCATGTGCCTATAAGACTAAGTTGCAGGAAGTATCTGCGTTTTCGAGCTGGAAATTCTCATTATCAGTTCTCTGCATTGCCCTTTGGCTTATCTACTGCCCAGAGTATTCACAAAGGTTCTGGCTCCAGTGATAGCTTACTTCAGGCTAAAAGGAATTCAAATCTATCCTTACTTGGACGACTGCCTGATTCTGGCTCAAGAAAAGGAAGACCTTCTACAGCATCTGGAATATGTTATAGCAGTGCTAAGATGCCTAGGGTATTCTGTGAACGAAATAAAGTCCAGTCTAGTACCCTCTCAAGACATGTGCTTTCTGGGTGTGAGACTGAATACAGCAGCCCAGATGGCCTTTTAACCCCGGACAAACAAAAGAGTCTATCACTTTACTTCCATCAACTATCTCATCAGTCCGTGCTGACTGCAAGGACAGTCCTTCAAGCATTAGGGTTCATGGCATCTTGTATTCTGGTGCTTCCCAATGCCAAACTGCATATGAGGAAGCTACAATGGTATCTCAAAATGTATGGACACAGCACTGCCAGGATTTGGACACTGTCATTCAAATAATACCTTGCCTTCAAAAAGAATTTTTGTGGTGGGCTCAGGAATGTCACCTAAACAAGGGACTCTCTGTGACCCGGCCAGAGGCGAGTCAGATTTTAACGACGGATGCCTCGGACATTGCTTGGGGAGCTCATCTAAATGGAAAGTGGATACAAGACAAGTGGCCTGCCAGACTACAGCATCTACATATCAACATGAAGGAGATGTTAGCAGTCCAGTTTGCATTAATGGCTTTCAAGGAGTTACTTCTTCCAGGGCAGGTGTTGATTCTAACAGACAACACAACTGTCATGTGGTACATCAACAAACAAGGGGAACACATTCTTATCCTCTATGCAGGCAAGCAATGATTTTATGGGAGACTGCGCTCAGCTTGCAACTAACTCTTCAGGCAAGGTTTCTGCCGGAGCACAGAACTCCTTAGCAGATGTGTTAAGCAGACAAATCATGGATCCCCACGAGTGGAAACTGGATCTTCATGTATTTCAGACATTGACAGTGTCATGGGGAACTCCAGACATAGATCTGTTCGCTTCTCCACTAAACCACCAGCTGCCAAAGTTTTGCACAAAGGGTTTCATCACACAGCTTGGAAAGTGGATGCTCTTTCTTTCAGTTGGAAAAATCTTCATGTGTATGCCTTTCCACCTCTGCCTCTTCTTCCAAAGGTGCTCTTAAAGGTCAGACAAGACAAGCCAAGGATGATTTTAATAGCTCCGGATTGGCCTCGGCAACACTGGTACCCACTACTAAGGAGTCTGGTAAGGAAGCCTCCATGGCCTTTACCTTTGATTCCACATCTGTTATCTCAGCAGGACGGTCATCTGCTCAATGTCAAGCTTCACTCTCTTCATCTAACAGCCTGGCATATTCTGTGTTGAAACACAGCAGGTCTCAACTTCCTCAACAAGTTTTAAATGTGATTATGGAAGCTAGAAGACCTAGTACAAGGAAAGTGTACGCAGAAAAATGGAAGAGATTTTTATTTTGGAGTACAGCAAAGAATTTGGAGATTTCTGAGCCTAATTTGAGTGTGGCTCTTCAATATCTTACTGAGTTATTGGACAAAGGTTTGTCCTTCTCTTCCATTAAGATTCATGCTGCAGCAATTTCAGCTCACTATGATTGTGACCCACCTTTGTTTTCGCATCCTTTGTTCAAGCAGTTTCTTAGAGGGGCAAAGAATATAAGACCCCCACGTAGAGCTCCTACTCCTGCTTGGGATCTCAATTTTGTGTTGGAAAAACTTACTCTACAACCTTTTGAGCCTGCGGCTACTGCTGAATTGAAATACTTGTCATGGAAGACTGCTTTTCTGTTGGCTATTACTTCTGCAAGAAGGGTGTCTGAGTTGCAGGCCCTTATGGCAGTAGAGCCCTTTTTGATTTTCCATAAGGATAGGGTATCATTACATACTAATCCTTCCTTTATGCCTAAAGTGGTTTCTAGTGTGGCTTTAAACCAAACTATTCATTTGCCTACTTTTTATGCAGACCCCCAAAATAAAGGGGAAAAGATTTTGCACACTTTAGATGTACACAGGCAATTGCGTTATTATTTAAGCAGGACTAAGGATTTTAGGCAGTCTCAGCAGTTGTTTGTTTCTTTTGCTTTGAGTTCACAGGGCAAGCCTGTGTCAAAACAAACTATTTCTAGGTGGATTGGGTTTTGCATTGCATTTTGTTATTCCCATCATGGCAAGGAGATTCCAGCTGGGATTAGGCCTCATTCCACTAGGGCTACTGCCACTTCAACAGCATTCCTAAGGGGGGTGGCAACTAAGGATATTTTGGAGGCAGCTACTTGGAGTTCAGTGCATACTTTCTCTAAGCATTATCACCTTCCTCTCTACTCTAAGTCTAGGGCTGGTTTTGCCACAGCTATTTTGCAAGGCATGTTGTCAGCTCCTGCTTCTTTATGATTTGCCAGCCTCCCTTACCTCTGCTTTGGGATTCTACCCAATAGTTAGGACTGCAGCAATGTGGGATGAAGAACATAGTACAGTTTTGTACCTACCATAAATGTAGATGTTCGAGGATCCACATTGCTGCAGTCCAATTTACCCTCCCTCCTTCCCCTCTGTGTTTAGGGGTGGTTGTGTAGGTGAGGTTTTATGCTGATAATTTTGTATATATTGTACATATTTTTGGTGCAGGTATATTGGGCCTTGTCTTTTTAGGGTCTTCTGACATCTGGGGCAAGAAAAGACTGAGGATATGACGTCGGTCATGCGCATTAGTACCCTGACATACTGACGTCAGTCTAATGCGCCCTGACCGACGTCAGCCGTATACTTTGGTATTCGGGCCGACTGGACAGCGGACTACCCCCAATAGTTAGGACTGCAGCAATGTGGATCCTCGAACATCTACATTTATGGTAGGTACAAAACTGTACTTTAACAAGTATCAACAAGTTATAACAGTGTAGTAAATGACCCCACACAAGAGTGCTAGGCCAAAGAAAGATAAAATGCAAGTTTTGAGAAAAAAAAAAGATTTTAAAAATAAGTGCAAACAGGAAATTCAGTAAACAGCTCTAGGTTTTGCTCTAAATACAGTTACTAATGCAGAAATCAAATTTAACAAGCCAGAAAATGCTCAAAATAGGTGGCTATGCAGAAAACTTAGCAAATAAACAGAGGAAAAATACTTAAAGTCTCAAAAGTGGCTCCTTTCTTTTCTCAGCGTTTTCTCCTCTTGGTGGGTGCTTCACCAACAGCCAACAAGCCTGAAAAGATGCCAAAACCATGAGGCAACCAGGTTTTAAGAGAGGAAGATGAAGGAGTTTTGGAATT